>NC_054709.1:2837987-3137987 GCF_016097555.1 Gigantopelta aegis
GTTTTCTTTTACTGCTTAGTGAAAAAGAGCTCTGTTGCAATTTATATGAGGTAGGCTTTATCTTTTGTATTTATCAGTTAACGTTTTAGGACAGCTACAAGTTTACAACTAAAGGTCAGTGTATTTCAAAGTATTTTGTATTACCAAAATAATATTGTCAGACATATGGTATATACCACACAGATATTGAGGGAGCAAACCCGCTGTCGTCACATATGAAATTGCTAAACTGTTTTTGCCTTGGTATATATTCAGCATTTGTACATCAACCATTATACGTGTATGTGCATACAAAAGGGCATACGGTACATTTCCTTTATGCACTTCATTCATGGAAATAAACATGCTGTAATAATTTATTTTTTTAATTAAATAGGCAATATAAATTAATGTGTTTATAAGCCTAATAACAAACACAGATGTAAAAGCTCCTTTATGCGTCCATCTAGTTTACTTCATAATTTAATCATGCGTAGTCGCTATTTTGGGCACCTATTGGAATTAATAACTGTGTAGAGAGACCAAATAATTGTTCGCGCATAACTGTGCACGTGCATCTACCACAATTGCATTGTCATGACAACACGTGCATCTTGCCGCTGATCGCGGCTACTTGCGATGTCGAGTTGATAAGATCATCGATTTCTTTTGAAAATCATTAACAGAAGATTGTGAAATGGACAATCTTGATAACGAAAGTAAACACACCCACCGTCCCAGGGGCTGTATTTTCGCGAAAACAACAAATGTCGCTTTATATTTGCGTCTTACATTTAGGTCCGTGGTATATTTACTCTACTATGCCACCAAACTTGGTTTAAAGTTTAAAGTTAGTGTAGGTGTTTCGTTTAGGGTTTTGTTTTTATTATTGTTTGCTTTGCTTATGTTTTTGGTTTACACTTTGATTTATTAACCATCGGCTGTTGGATGTCAAACATTTGGTAATTCTGACATATAGTCTTAGAGAGGAAACCCGCTTAATTTTTACATTAGTAGCAAGGGATCTTTTATATAATTTTCCCACCAACAAGACACGCAAACCATGAACTTTGATATGCCAGTCGTGGTGCACTGGTTGGGACTCAAACTTGGTATTAATAAGGGGCGTTTTACGCAACGCAAAATCTGGGCCGTTATTTGCCAATGGCGTAGCCAGGATTTTAGATTTGGGGGGACCAATTCATATTGGGGGGGGGACAACCCAAACTAGGTAGGTAGGTAGGTAGGTAGGTAGGTAGGTAGGTAGGCAGGCAGGTAGGCAGGTAGGTAGGTAGGTGTGATTTTATCAAATTTAATACAGTTTTTAAGAAACAAAGTTGGATTGGGGGGCCATGACCTCCGTGTCATCCCCCATCCCTACGCCACTGTTATTTACACACGCTTCCCCATACCAGGCAATATTTTTATTTTGCAAAGACCACGCCCGTTTGTAAAGTTACGTAACGCCCTTGCTTCCTCACCCCACCCAACTCACCCTTTTTACTATGATCAAGGAGTTATTTGACCAGCATTGGCGTAGATGTTTTGTTTCGCTTTTTGTTTGTTTTCCTTCTTCTTCTACTTGTTTTAAAAATGGTTTCTTTAGTATAATAAATAATTTATTAAAACAAAACATCATCTGTAATACAAAAAAAGAAAATATCATGAAAACATTTATTTAACATATGAATAAAAATAACATATAATTTTGAAAATGTTGCTTAACTACTGAATGAAAGCCGTCATCATATATGTCTATAAATGTACGTGCGTGCGTGTATCGGCTATTATTACATTAAAATTATATTTTACATTTTTACAAATGATATTAACAAAACAATTGTTTCCTTTTCCCTCTATTTCCATTTTTCAATTAATTCTGTTACAAAAGAAAGCTCTATAAATTAACTTTTTAAAAAAATCATTAGATTTTTCTGTTAGTTCGGCGTAACCTTGACATTGTGACAAATAAATAATCGACTGGTATCCAACGTCGTCTGTCCTCCTGATACGCGGCGTCAAGAAGCATCTAAACCAATACACTCGTGTCACCACAATAAATAAACCAGTCTAGTGCCAACTCATTTTTCTCAATACGTAAATATGCGAATCAAACACCGAAATACACGAATATTTATAAAGTTTGTTTTGTTTAACGACACCACTAGAGCATGATTCATTAATCATCGGCTATTACTAGTAGATGTCAAACATTTGGTAATTTTGACATTTAGTCTTAGAGAGAAAACCCGTTACATTTTTCTATTAGTAGTTATGGATCTTTTATAGGCACCATCCCACAGACAGGATAGCACATACCACGGTGTTTGATATACCAGTCGTGGTGCACTGGCTGGAACGAGAAATAGCCCAATGGGCCCACCATTTCATCAGGAAACGAGTGTATTCTTGTGTTCATTGTGGTCATTTGAAGTGTTCTCAGTTATCACATATCCCTAACAAATCAGTTTCGTGTTGTTTTTAGCTCAGTTTTTATAGGGCATTATTTCTAAACCATTCATTTTAACTTATTGTCATGCTTATAGCCATATAAGGTTCAAGCACGCTGTTCTGGGCACACATCTAAGCTATCTGGGCTGTCTGTCCAGGACTGTTGGTTAGCTGTTAATGGTAAATGAGAGAAAAGAGGGTGTAGTGGTCTTACATCTACCCAATGAGTCGTTGAAACTCGCTCTGGGTGGGAGCCGGTACCGGGTCTCGAACCCTGTACCTACCAGCCTTATGTCCAGTGGCTTAACTACGACACCACCGATGCCGGTACTTCTAATCCAAGTTTCAGTCAAATCGGACCCATGATATACGCAAAAATCTTGCACATGGAAACTTTCTTCGTCCAATTATAAAAACTACTAAAATGCGTGTTAAACTTGGATTCATTATACGTTATTTCGTAATAACACCTGTCATTTAGTTTGCTCTGGAAAGTTTGTTTTCTTTAACGATATCACTAGAACTACTGGATATAAATTGTTTGTAGTAATTGTGACATATAGTCTTGGAGATGAAACCCTCTTCATTGTTCCATTAGTAGCAAGGTATCTTTTATATGCATCATCCCACAGACAGGACGGCACATACCACGGTATTTTGTTAGCTCTAAGTTGTTGTTATAAATCATTAAGTTTAATATTGACATGCTACAATGTCGACGCCATACAACGGACGAATCGGGGATATTTTGTACATTTATATAAAAAAAAACTTCTTCTGGCAGTTGGTAGTCTGACCCTAACATAACAGAGACGTTTTAATGGCTAATGCTAGACTCTGACTACCAACTGCCAGCAGAAAGTTGGCCAACTTTCTGCCGTCACGACTTCTACGACTGTCCAGTTGCTAGTCTGAGCGCTCGTACAACTCGATTCTCGTCGTATAACACATTAGTTGTTAATCTGAGCGCACCCGTCGTGAGTCGGGAGTTGGTCAACTCCGTCGTGACAGTTGACAGTTTGACACAAGCATAAAATTACATACTAGTACTGAATATATTTCTGCATAACATAGAGGCTGTATATTAAAATGTGTTTCTGGTCGACCTAATGTTTGCATTAAGTCAATCTTCATTTTTATTTGTTATGCTAGTCACAGACTATCATCTGCCACGACTGTTATATCAAAGACCACGGTGTGTGCTATCGTGTCTGTGGGATGGCGCATAAAAAAAATATACCTTGTTACTAATGGGAAAATGTAGCCAGTTTCCATTCTAAGACTATATACGTCGAAATTACCAAATGTTTGACACCCAATGGCCGATGATACTAAATAAATGTGCTCTAGTTGTGTCATAAAACAAAACAAACATGAACTTTGGTGTGACAGTCGTGAGCCATTGGGTTTGGCCAGGGAAAAAACACACTCGATCGAAAGGGATACATTTTATAACCCAACGTCCTTCAGTCAATCGCTGTACTCGGTCCCCTAGGAAGTGAGGGATGATACAGTCACTAATGAGGGGCACAATCTCTATTCAGGGGAGGGGCACAAGCTAGATTTTAACTTTATTTATATTGAGTATGATGAAAATAACGTACATTTAGGTCCTCGCCACCGGACAGACGGAGGATGTAAGTCAAGAAAGACAACTGTCTAGGAGAAGCAAACTCCAAAATCAAAACTGGGCTGGAGAGGCTCAGAATCCCAGTAAGGAAATTCTCCTAGGAGAATGAAAACTCTAAACTCAAACCAAGTTCACTGAAGTCAGAGTACAGAAGCTATGCATCAGCATTAGTGTGGATACCGAAAGGAAATGTCTGTACATACACCAAGCTCTGTGATCATGAAGTGGTGTCGTCGCCATTGACCAAAGCCAGGTGGGTACGGTGCCTGGCCTCCAGCCTCGAAGGGGTCCATTCAAGCTACTGGCGGCTCTGTCAGCTTTGTGAAGCCAGGATAAAGCACTGGCCGAATGGAGCAACACTGGCTGTTAAACGTTGGTGTTCCAAAGAAGATTTGACAGGAAGGAAGGAAATGTTTTATTTAACGACGCACTCAACACATTTTATTTACGGTTATGTGGCGTCGGACATATGGTTGAGGACCACACAGATATTGCTTTGACAGAGACAGCATTTTTTATCACCACAACCGGACTTCAAATCTAAAGAATGATCAACTATAGCTTGAACGCAGAAGAAGAAGGTCTTCCCCTCGCGACCCTCATCATCGGCGCACGAGCTCCTATTTTTGTAGAGGGGCAGGATGAGTTTTGTAGAGGGGCAGGATGAGTTTTCTAGAGGGGCAGGATGATTTTTGACAGAATTAACCGAAAATGCTCAAATTTGAATAACAACATTTATTCATATTAGCATTACTGCCAAACAGCTTTACAGGGTGCCAATCAAATCAGTACGCATTCTTTAAAATATGGATTATAACGAATATTGTTTTCAGAATGATATAAAGATATCAGGACAGTTAATTTTGCCAGAATATCTTTATCGTTTTTGCCCGAACTTTGAGGATTTTCTCCAGCACTTCGGTGGAGACACTAAACCCCCTGCCCCCCCCCCCCCCGCCCCCTTACCCGTGGATACTGGAGGCCTGCCATCAGCTACGTCCCGAAAACCTTCGCGTTATCAATACGGACACCAACGCCAGTCGCCATTTTGACTGTCAAACCTCCAAATACATCGGACCATGGCCAACTCATTATTAAACATTATTCCTATATCACAACAAATATATTTTTCTCAATAACTCAGTCTTTTTTTCTTTCTTTTTTGTCTTTTTTTTATTGTCTTTTTTCATAACAGTCGCCGTTTGTTTCGTTCAATAAATGAACCAATCATATTTCTATAAACCTGGCGAAACCAACCAGACCAGAAAGCGATACGATGATCACGATATATTCAGTTTTTTGTTCCTAATACTCCAATACATTCCTTAATCATGACTCGCTGTGTACAAACCGTTGTCAACGCATTGTAAGAAATTATACCTTAATGTACCTTAATCAGCTTGAAATCATATTTGTGGCTTCCACAATAACTGATCTGGAAAGAGCGGATGAACTTCCGGCCAACAACAAAGGAAGTTCTCGCCACAAACACTACTCCAAGCCGAAGGCGATGCGCGTATTTTTGTTATTAATAATAGGTAGTTTATGCACACAACAAAACAATATTGCGTCTTGTGGAAAAGCCTGATAAATAAAAGCGAGTTCTAGTGATGTTCCTCACAGTCAATTGTGAACAAATTATTGCATTAAATTAATAATCCTCACTAATCCGAGCGTGGTGGGCCCTAAGCTTATGAAGCACGCGGCTACCGTCTATTGTTGGTTTCCACATGGTTGATGATAAACAATAAACTGAATTTTATATTACACTTTCCGACACGTCACCACAAACATTTATAGATAAGATTTTATTTCTGGGTGTATTAATACAAATTAGTTAACGTCCTAATAAACAATAACTGAATTTTATATTACACTCTACAAGACGTCACAACAAACAATTTATAGATACGATTTTATTTCTGGGTGTATCAATACAAACTAGTTAACGTCCTAATAAACAATAACTGAATTTTATATTACACTCTACAAGACGTCACAACAAACAATTTATAGATACGATTTTATTTATGGGTGTATCAATACAAACTAGTTAACGTCCTAATAAACAATAACTTAATTTTATATTACACTCTACAAGACGTCACAACAAACAATTTATAGATACGATTTTATTTCTGGGTGTATCAATACAAACTAGTTAACGTCCTAATAAACAATAACTGAATTTTATATTACACTCTACAAGACGTCACAACAAACAATTTATAGATACGATTTTATTTATGGGTGTATCAATACAAACTAGTTAACGTCCTAATAAACAATAACTTAATTTTATATTACACTCTACAAGACGTCACAACAAACAATTTATAGATACGATTTTATTTCTGGGTGTATCAATACAAACTAGTTAACGTCCTAATAAACAATAACTGAATTTTATATTACACTCTACAAGACGTCACAACAAACAATTTATAGATACGATTTTATTTCTGGGTGTATCAATACAAAATAGTTTACGCCCTAATAACAGTAAATAAACAATAACTGAATTTTATATAAATACAATTTTATTTCTGGATGAATTAGGGCAAAACGGTTAACGGTTTAAAACTTCTTAAATGAAACAAATGGGGTTTTTTGTTGTAAATAAACAATAAATGAATTTTATATAAATACAATTTTATTTCTGGATGTATTAGAACAAAACGCTTAACGGTTTAAAATGTTTTAAATGAAACAAATGTTGTTGTTGTTTGTAAATAAACAATAACTAAATTTTATATTACACACTACGACACATTACGACAAACATTTACAGATACAATTTTATTTCTGGATGTGTTACAGTATACAAATGTTTTAATGTGTGACGGTACATGCTCTTAATTTCTTTTCGCCTGTGGCGATATTAATTGTTTTAGAGGGCCGTGTACAGTTCCAATACACACCCAGACCATGTGGCCAGTAGTTACGTTATACCTCCGCGAGTGCGGTTTTTACGACCGTGATTTTGGCGACTAGGCGTCAACAAGTCTGGCCATCTAGGGAAAATTGCCGTCTTGGTCGCTGTGGAAATATCACTTGTAGGTATCCGGTACCGCGATGTGCCCCAAGGCGATATTCGGTTTTTTAATAAATAGCTAGGCTTTTAGAGATATCAGGGAGAAACATAGGAAGGCTCCCAGGGAACGTTGTCCGTCCGGACTGGTAAATATATTATTTCTGCTCTGTTGTATAACCTTGATGTGATTGATGTGACTTTAAATATTTTAATACTGTATTATACCAATATTATTTAGACGGTGTTTCCGGTAATCTGACGAAGTAAACTGTAGGCTTCACTGTTCTAATATATATAAAGCTTAACCAGTCATCCTAGAGGACCTAGGTAAACTGTAGGTTATTGTCTTTATTGTGATAGGTACCAGTATTAATTCTGTAGTACAAGGTTACTGAATGAATAGTTAAGGGTTAATTAAAAATGAACCAGTTAGGAATAGAGTTGTAATTCCTTTAGTAATTAAGTTCCCCTGGCAGCGTTTCTCAATTATCACACGTGTGGGTGTTGTGTCACGGTGAAGTGATTAGAATATGGTGTAAACTAGACACCTAGTGATTAACTAATTAAGTGATTAGTTCTGGGTTGTTATTATATTGTTGTTGTTAATTAACTACTGCGGCAGTACATTTGTCAGCGTAGCATATGGGTCTTCTTTTTGTAAATAAACAATAAATTAATTTTACATAAATACAATGTTATTTCTGGATGTATTAGCACAAACGGCTTACAATTTTTTAAATGAAACAAATGGTATTGTTTTTAAATAAACAATAACTAAATGCTATATTACACACTACGACACGTTACGACAAACATTTACAGATAAGATTTTATTTCTGGATGGATTAGTGCAGAATGGTTACCAGTTTACAAATGTTTTAATGAAACGAAAAACAAAAGTTTGAAACACAAATTTCAGAAGCAATAAAACGGACGTTGTTCCATCAGGGTTATGATGTCCAGGAACTGAAGGCATCCAAGACGTTTTATAGTGGACATTTTAAGGCTATACCTACTCAGTGCGATGCATCACTGACCAAAATGATGACGATGCTATCCCGTATTTTGAACTCTTTGGTGAAACTCTTGCACGTTGTTTTGGGATGGGGGTTTTCATCCATTTAAATGAAATGACAGACTTGACAGCTGTGATGGCAGCACTCATGGCGGATGCTACCGGTGGGGCAGGATATGCTCACCTATCGCGAACACCTGATATCATCACTGTTATGACTGTGATTCATGAGTGCATGTCATCACAACTGTACCTATTCCAGTGGGCTCGGTTCGGTGCTAGGTTTGATTTAGTAAACAGGTCTGGGAGTGGCAGTCCTCTTTGTGGCGGTGCAAGACGGATCAAATTTCCAGTAAAGGATCTGCTCGGGAGTGGCTGTCCTCCTACAGACGAGGCACTAGGTAGAGATTCGTGGAATCAACCACTATTCTGCCAAATGTATATTGGACTCTACATTGTGCAGAGATGCGGCCCTGACAACGTATTACGATTTAGTCGTTCAGATTTAATTTTAAGTATTTTGAAGATAATTTCAGTGGATAACTTTCGACTTCGAGATATCCTGCACCAACGAGATAACAGAGTTCGAGATAATGATCTTTGATTGTATTTAAATACAAATTTCAGGAAAACAGCAAGCTTCTAGCAACCGGGGAGGTGGGGGGAGTCAGAAAGTCCGTGCCCCCTCCACTCTCGATGACGTAACTGTGCATGTAGTGATCTTTGTGAATATCTATAGACTTATGTATAAACCAATGACAATTGTAGAAATATTCTGTCCTGCATAAGACAACCCCTGCAATTATGAAAATGTCTACGGCAAAAGACATGATGTGGAAAAAAAATCGAATATAGTTCACAGCAAAAAAATAAAAAAATAAAAGTACCATAGAGAACTTAAAACTTAAAACTGCACGGCATTGCCGACTGCTGTGGGCAATAGCAGGAGTCGTTTTGGGTACCTACGATATACGTGACTGAATTTTTCTTTGACGAGAATGTGAGTATTGGGCCAATTTTGGTTAGTTGCTTCATAGAAAGATTTTCGTTCTTTGAAAAGAAATTGTGCTGTAAAGAGACTATCCTCGCTTTGCCACCATTGCGACTGGTATATCAAAAGGTGGACATATATATATATTTATTTATCATATAATATCTTACATTTTCAGTGCAATCAAAGTATGTGATGTTTTTCAGATCACATACTTTAAGAATTTGATAACTTTGCAAATTAGATGTAAATTAGTCGAGGTCTCGGCACTAGGTTTATTGACATTTAACCAAACGTACTTGGGTGACACTCCATGATTGACGTATGCATTCATAGTCATCAAATAAAAACATTTCAATGGCAATTTGACACTGAAAGCTGTCCAGCGTTCAGAAAACAAAAAAACGTTAGGCATAACTTTATTTTGATGTAAGGACATCCAAAATGACGTCATTCGCGTTTGACGTCATTTCCAATTAAAAATACACCGCGCCACATATTCTTACGTCATTTGAATATCTAGTAATGGCGGACTGGAATTAAAGTTGCGTGTACAGTTTACAAAAACACGTTGTATTAAGCTTGAGCTTATATGATAAAGAGATTATTACCCTCGTGTATTTCGGTATCGTCAATATCATATATTAGGAATAAAAATAATGTATTATGCTCGCCAGAGGCTCGCATAATACAATTTTTATTCCTAATATATGATATTGACGATACCGAAAAACACTCTGGTAATAACCTCTATATATATATATATATATAGAGAGAGAGAGAGAGAGAGAGAGAGAGAGAGAGAGAGAGAGAGAGAGGGGGGGGGGGGTATTACCAGAGTATATATATATAAAGAGAGAAGACTGAGTTATTGAAAAACATCTGTTTGCTGTTGTGTTATAGGAATAATATTTAATAATTAGTTTGTCATGGTCCAGTGTATTTGGGTGTTTGACACGTGTGTGTCTGTATGGAAAACGCCAAGGTTTGCGGGACGTAGCTCAGGGCAGACTCTTAGTAACTAGGGGGGGGGGGGGGGGGTCGAGGACCAAAATATACGTTTGTTCATCCTACTCCATATAAATAAAGTTTAAAATCTAATGCATCACGATTGGTATATTAAAGACCGTGGTATGTGCTATCCTTTCTGCGGGATGATCCCTTGCTATTAATGGAAGACTTTATGTCAAAATTACCGAAACGTTTGACATCCAGTATCCGATAATAAATAAATCAATGTGTTCTTGTGGTGTCGTTAAACAAACGATAAAAAAATTTTTTTTATAAAAAATTAAAATGAGGCCGAAACCCCGGGGATTCAAGGAAAAATGTCCATGCTAACATGGTGTGAGTTGAATACTGTGTCTGTCGAAAACAGCCACCATAGCAACAACACCGAGGCGATGTTGGTATGGTAATACGTTAATAACTACCCGAGCTACGGTGATAACTATTCCGGGTATGCTAACTCTTATGAAGTAGTATTTAATTTTCAATTACGGAATATCATTTCACACCGCGCTTAAGGAATCAGTAGGGTTATTAAAATACCACACAGTCATCTACGTTGTCATCACCACTTGAAAAATGATTTCAGGGTAGAGGTCGACAGTTTGTAAAAAGGCACCCGTTTAATGAAGCCAGTGGCGGACTCATCGGAAGGACGGGGGTGGGGGGGGGTTACATTAATGTGCAGTGGTCTAGGCAATTTGTTGTGTTGTTGGGGTATTTTGCTGTGTGACTGGGATAGGTTTTTGTTTTTGTTAGTGGGGTTTTTTTTGTGTGTGTTTGTTTTATGTTTGTTGTTGGGGGTTTTGGGTGGGTGGGGTTTTTTTCGGGGTGTGTGTGAGGGTTGAGTTTTTTTCTTTTTCTTGTCTTTTCAGTTGATCGAATGCTCACCTGAGGTTTTATGGTCGCAATATTAAACTTTTCGGTGGGCCTATCCTCTGTTTATTCCCGTCCCAACCAGTGTCCCACTGTTAATATATCAAGGGCCGTGGTATGTGCTATCCTGTCTGTAGAAAAGTGCATACAAAATATACATTGTTGTTTATGGAAATATGTAGCGGGTTTTCTCTGAGACTATATGTCCAAAATGTTTGACATCCAGTTATTAATAATTATGATTAATTAATGAATGTGCTCTAGTGGTGTTGTTAAATAATTTTTTGTAGTGGTTTAACCACTACATCGCCGAGCTGGACTTGATTTGTATCTCCACCTCTAAGACTCATTACTGACGTTACGCATTAAGTATTACGTAACCACCAGCTCGCCAAAGGGCGTATTCAATGGGATGGTACAAAATGGCTGCGCCTGTTATATATAATAGCCGTCACATTTAACCGTTTTATTAATTAAATATAATAATATACTTGTTGATATTAAGCAATAATGTGTATTATATATCGCTGAATATTAATACCAGTCCAAAAGCCTTGCTTAAGCATTCTGGTAGGCATTGGGTTCGCATCCCGGTACCGTCTCCTATTCATAGCGAGTTTTATGACTGAATGAGTAAATATAGGGTCACTACACCGACTTCTCTCTGATTATCCCAGATAGATGAGGTGTGTGTGCCCAGGACAGCGTGTTTGAACCTTAACTGAAATATAATTACGAAAATAACTATTAAAAAAAAATATATATAGCTACACCTTATTTTTTATACACCGCCGCTGGAACCAATTAAAGTTTTGAGTAATGGCGGGTGTTCTCGCGTGCTTCGCTTACCCGATGGTGTTAGTGGCGCGTTTTAGACGAGTCTGCGATACCGCGGTGTAAGTGGCGCGGTGTCCGCCTGCGTAAGACAAACAAAATGGCTGCCGTGCCCAGAAACGGAACTATGACGATAATAACCATGATGGCGACTGGGTAAGCCGAGAGCTGCCGTTAACTCGTGACCCGTGGATCAAAAGTTACTTGTATATGTATTGGGGTGAATCCGAGACATCCTAAAAGGACTGTTGCTGTTTTCTTAGAGATTTGTGATGCCAACATAGTCATCAGTAGCCGTTTTGGTCCCGACAATTCAAGTTATAAATCATTTTACGATAGCAATAAACATAAGTATTAAACTTTCACCAACTCGCTACACCATATTGTTATAACACCATTTTCTAATGCAAAATACAAACACAACTACAGTTTTAATAAACCTACAATCTCTCCTCACCATATTGTTATAACACCATTTACGAATACAAAATACAAACACAACTACAGTTTTAATAAACACACAATATCAGCTCACCATATTGTTATAACATCATTTACTAATCCAAAATTCAAATACACCTACAGTTTTAGTAAACATATGTCTTAACGCTATCAAGGGTTCTGCCAGTCTGTTTGTTTGCTTTGTTAAACCACACCACTAGAACACATTGATTTATTAACCATCGGCTATTGGATGTCAAACATTTGGCAATTTTTCCTACATAAGCTTAGAAAGGAAACCTGCTGTTATTTCGTAATAATACCTGTCATTTAGTTTGCTCTGGAAAGTTTTTTTTTTTAACGATACCACTAGAGTATCGGCTACTGGATATAAATTGTTTGTAGTAATTTTGACATATAGTCTTGGAGATGAAACCCTGTTTATTTTTCCATTAGTAGCAAGGTATCTTTTATATGCACCATCTCACAGATAGGACAGCAGATACCACGGTATTTTAAATGTCAGTCCCGGTGCATTGGCTGGAACGGGAAATACCAACGGGCCACGTGCTGCCAGCACGTGTTCGTCAGATGCCTTCGTGTAAAAGACGTACTGAGTTTCTAAATACTACAATGTATTTTTCACTGTTCGATAGTTGAAATTAGACATCATTTAGATTTTATTGTTTAGTGAGAAAGTGGGTCCATCCAGGAGGTTTGATCCTGAAACCTGAAGCACCCCAGGCAAGCGCTCTACTGATTAACTGAGATCCAACCCCTTCCTATATCATTCAGTGAATAATAATTAGTCGCATCCTTAAAGCGACAGACCCTAGTTTTTAAACACTGCCGCGTATTGGTCATTATTAAAGCGACAGACCCTAGTTTTTAAACACTGCCGCGTATTGGTCATTATTAAAGCGACAGACCCTAGTTTTTAAACACTACCGCGTATTTTTCATTATTAAAGCGACAGACCTTAGTTTTTAAACACTACCGCGTATTTGTCATTATTAGATAACTGTTTTTGACAACTGAAATGAGACATCACTTAAATTTTATTGTTTAGAATATCTATTTCCATATGTCCGAAATGTTTCTGGTCATTATGGTGTTTCTAATACCACGAAATGCATTTCTCATATTTTTAGAAACGAGCGTATCTTTAAACATGCCA
Organism: Gigantopelta aegis; assembly: GCF_016097555.1. Lineage (NCBI taxonomy): Eukaryota > Metazoa > Mollusca > Gastropoda > Neomphalida > Peltospiridae > Gigantopelta > Gigantopelta aegis. The sequence goes on from NC_054709.1 coordinate 2,851,424, forward strand.
GTACAAGACTGGTAACCCCGCATTCAGCAAGATTTACTTTATATGCTAGTGAAAAAAAAATAAAGGGAAAATTAAATCTAATTTGTTATATTCAGATTACTGAAAAGCCATTAAAAACAACATTGAGCAGAATACAAACGTAGATTCAAGTTTGTAAAAAAAATAATAATAATAATAATAAAAACCCACAGCGTCATTAATTTAGCATTAAAATAATTTGCTGTCTAAACACCGACATTTCGCTTTTCAATCAAAGCTTATACTAGTGTTACTTTTCACTGAGATTCGAGTTTCAAAGAAGCTTTGAAGTTTAAAATTGGACTTGGCTTTTTTATCTACAAAGAAGATGAAACAACAAAATCAACAGAGAAAGCGTAACTGTACTGTTAGACAACACGTCACCACTTAATGATTTAATTTAATTTCTCTTCGTCTTCAGTGGCGGATCCAAGAGAGGACCAGGGGAGCCTCCCCCCACCAAAAAAATAAAATATAAATAAAATACATGGAAATAAATAAATAAATAAAATATATATACACACACACACACACACACACGCACACACACATACACATTTAAGTGCCTCTTTTATGAGAGCGGGGTCTTTCTTAAATTGGTTTGCCTTTTTCACAAGTTGGTCCATGTAACCTTAGAAGCCTCACCCCCTGCCCAGCCCTGGGCCCCGTTCCACGAAGCGATCTTAGCCCTAAGATCAACTTAAGTGCATAGGGTAGCTATGCGCCTAAGGTAATCTTAGGGCTAAGATCGCTTCGTGGAACGGGGCCCTTGTATATATATCCAGTTAAAGTTCAAGGACGATGTTTTAGGCATACACCTTAATGCTAGTCTCAGACTATCAACTGTCAGCAGAAAGTTGGCCAACTCGACGGTTGCATTGTAATTTCCCCAACTCCCGACTTACAACGTGTGCACTCAGATTAACAACTAATGGGGTATACGACGAGAATCGAGTCGTAAGAGCGCCCAGACTACCAACTGGACAGTCGTAGAAGTCGTGACAGCAGAAAGTTGGCCAACTTTCAGCTGGCAGTTGGTCGTCTTAGCCGAGCATACCTATCTGGGCTGTGTATTTGTCCAGGACAGTTAACATTTGCTTTGTTTAACAACACCACTAGAACCCATTGGGTTATTTTGCGTTCTAGCCAGTGCACCACGACTGGTATATCAAAGGCCGTGGTATGTGCTATCCTGTCTGTGGAATGGTGCATATAAAGGATCCCTTGCTACTAATGGAAAAATGTAGCAGGTATCATCTCTAATACTATATGTCATATTACCAAATATTTTATAGCCAATGATTAATATATCAATGTGCTCTAGTGGTATCGTTGAACCAAACAAACAAACAAATTTTAATTTTGACAACAGAAGTGTTTATATACACGGCGGCCGTGTATATAGCCTCGGCTTATGAGGGCTGGCTATCTACACGACGGCCGTGTGTATAGCCTCGGCTAATGAGGGCTGGCTATCTACACGGCTGCCGTGTGTATATCCTCGGCTTATGAGGGCTAGCTATCTACACGGCTGCCGTGTGTATATCCTCGGCTTATGAGGGCTAGCTATCTACACGGCTGCCGTGTGTATATCCTCGGCTTATGAGGGCTAGCTATCTACACGGCTGCCGTGTGTATATCCTCGGCTTATGAGGGCTAGCTATCTACACGACGGCCGTGTGTATATCCTCGGCTTATGAGGGCTAGCTATCTACACGGCTGCCGTGTGTATATCCTCGGCTTATGAGGGCTAGCTATCTATACGACGGCCGTGTGTATATCCTCGGCTTATGAGGGCTAGCTATCTACACGACGGCCGTGTGTATACCCTGGGCTTATGAGGGCTAGCTATCTACACGACGGCCGTGTGTATCTCCTCGGCTTATGAGGGCTAGCTATCTACACGACGGCCGTGTGTATATCCTCGGCTTATGAGGGCTAGCTATCTATACGACGGCCGTGTGCATATCCTCGGCTTATGAGGGCTAGCTATCTACACGACGGCCGTGTGTATATCCTCGGCTTATGAGGGCTAGCTATCTACACGGCTGCCGTGTGTATATCCTCGGCTTATGAGGGCTAGCTATCTACACGACGGCCGTGTGTATATCCTCGGCTTATGAGGGCTAGCTATCTACACGACGGCCGTGTGTATATCCTCGGCTTATGAGGGCTAGCTATCTATACGACGGCCGTGTGTATATCCTCGGCTTATGAGGGCTAGCTATCTACACGGCTGCCGTATGTATATTCTGGGCTTATGAGGGCTGGCTATCTATACGACGGCCGTGTGTATAGCCTCGGCTTATGAGGGCTGGCTACCTACACGACAGTCGTATTTTGGGAGGTATAATCCTGTGTAAGGCCACCACACCCCATCTAAACACTTCCATGCGAAGCACGGGTCACAAATAGTATTATATAATACAGAAGTGTAGTAGTTACATTAAACACATCAACTGTCTGCTATAGGCGAGTGTTTAGGGTTTTGTTTAACATATACTAAAATGCTAACAACAAGCTCAACCTCTGCAGTTAAGAAAATGTTCACGGAAAAAAAAAAAAATAATAATTTAAAAAAATAATGCTTTCAAAAAAAAAAAGTGCTATCGAGAATGAAAAACTCCACGGCAAACTCCACGGCAATCTCCACAGCATTGCCGATTGCCGTGGGCAATTGCAGGGGTTGCAAGCTTGAAATAAATATTTGTAGGATCTGTCGTACTCTAGTAAATATATTAATAGACAACAATTACAAATAGTTTTCCTCAGTTCTATTTTAGCCCAGCTTTTCCCGGTGTATTTTTCATAAGTCACGCAGTTACTTATTTTTAATTATTTTCCACTATTGTATTTTTTTATTATTGGAGGCTTAACCATCTGCCGTTGTACTTTGTATTGGGCACTTTATTACGCGTGGTAGTCAATAAATATATGCTTAATGTCAATAATAACGATATAATGAGCATGTGGAACGAAATTAAATATATATAGTCGGAATTATTAGTCTCTAAACTCATTAAGAACTGTTAAAAAACAAAACAAAAAACAAACAAAAACCAGCCGCGTGGTAGCAGGTCAGTAGCCTAGACAGAAATATGTAGGACCTAGAAAACAAACTTTGTTGAATGGGGTGATATAAAAGTGGTGATATTATTCGAAAAATTAGCGCCATATTTGGGAGGTTTCGTAGGCGTTTAAGATACACACGCATACACACACACACGCGCATGCATGCATGCACGCACGCATTATTTTAGTTCCTATAAATGTGTGTTATTTTTCGTATAAATTAACTTAGTATTCACACTCCCATTTGGGATGGGAACATGGCCCCATTTAGAATTTGGAAGGTCCGGGGCACTTCAGGTTCAGGGGCTCCTCAACATAGAAATTAAATTACATGACAAATAAAAAAAACGAACTAATTTTATAATTATTACATTTTTTTAATAAAGTAAGTCTTTAGTCTGGGGGGCTTCTCTGGCAGGAGGGCTCGGGGCAATTGCCTCCTTTACCCCCTTACAAATCCGGCACTGGATGGGAATCGACAACGATTAGAACAACCATAAAACATTGAATAAACAGACGCTGAAATTCTACACAACAAAATATATTAATATGTAATTTTATTCGTATTGTTATTTTATTTTATTAGTCAACAAAATGCCACAACGGTAGCAGCCGGAACAGTCACTATATTAGTAATAACTGCAATGGAGAAATGCAGTTACTTCTCAGAGGTGCGTTTTTAGAATTATGAAAAATACAAGTAATATCATATCTCACTTCAACCCTATGAATAGCCAGCGAACGTTTCGCTAGCGCTCGCGAACTATTTGATTGGTTCCCGACGTAGCCATTTGGTTTAACGTGAAGCGCATAAACCAGTCTAGCGGACGTTTTTCTGCTCGGCCTGGCTGAACGCTGCCCTGTTGTCAAAACAGGCTCTGATAGTGAAACGTACTCCGTAGTGTTTAAAACCTAGCGTCTGTCACTTTAATAGTGAAACTAACCTCGTAGTGTTTAAAAACTAGGGTCTGTCGCTTTAATAGTGAAACATACCTCGTAGTGTTTAAAAACTAGAGTCTGTCGCTTTAATAGTGAAACATACGCCGTAGTGTTTAAAAACTAGGGTCTGTCACTTTAATAGTGAAAAATATGCCGTAGTGTTTAAAAACTAGTGTCTGTCACTTTAATAGTGAAACGGACTCCGTAGTGTTTAAAAACTAGGGTCTGTCACTTTAATAGTGAAACATACGTCGTAGTGTTTAAAAACTAGTGTCTGTCACTTTAATAGTGAAACGGACTCCGTAGTGTTTAAAAACTAGGGTCTGTCACTTTAATAGTGAAACATATGCCGTAGTGTTTAAAAACTAGGGTCTGTCACTTTAATAGTGAAAAATATGCCGTAGTGTTTAAAAACTAGGGTCTGTCACTTTAATAGTGAAAAATACTCCGTAGTGTTTAAAAACTAGGGTCTGTCACTTTAATAGTGAAACATACCCGCAGTGTTTAAAAACTAGGGTCTGTCACTTTAATAGTGAAAATACGCCGTAGTGTTTAAAAACTAGGGTTTGTCACTTTAATAGTGAAACGGACTCCGTAGTGTTTAAAAACTAGGGTCTGTCACTTTAATAGTGAAACATACGTCGTAGTGTTTAAAAACTAGGGTCTGTTACTTTAATAGTGAAACATACCCGCAGTGTTTAAAAACTAGGGTCTGTCACTTTAATAGTGAAAAATACGTCGTAGTGTTTAAAAACTAGGGTCTGTTACTTTAATAGTGAAACATACGCCGTAGTGTTTAAAAACTAGGGTCTGTCACTTTAATAGTGAAACATACGTCGTAGTGTTTAAAAACTAGGGTCTGTTACTTTAATAGTGAAACATACCCACAGTGTTTAAAAACTAGGGTCTGTCACTTTAATAGTGAAACATACTCCGTAGTGTTTAAAAACTAGGGTCTGTCACTTTAATAGTGAAAAATACGCCGTAGTGTTTAAAAACTAGGGTCTGTCACTTTAATAGTGAAACATACGCCGTAGTGTTTAAAAACTAGGGTCTGTCGCTTTAATAGTGAAACATACGCCGTAGTGTTTAAAAACTAGGGTCTGTCACTTTAATAGTGAAAAATATGCCGTAGTGTTTAAAAACTAGTGTCTGTCACTTTAATAGTGAAACGGACTCCGTAGTGTTTAAAAACTAGGGTCTGTCACTTTAATAGTGAAACATACGCCGTAGTGTTTAAAAACTAGGGTCTGTCACTTTAATAGTGAAAAATATGCCGTAGTGTTTAAAAACTAGGGTCTGTCACTTTAATAGTGAAAAATACGCCGTAGTGTTTAAAAACTAGGGTCTGTCACTTTAATAGTGACACATACGCCGTAGTGTTTAAAAACTAGGGTCTGTCACTTTAATAGTGAAAATATGCCATAGTGTTTAAAAACTAGGGTTTGTCACTTTAATAGTGAAACGGACTCCGTAGTGTTTAAAAACTAGGGTCTGTCACTTTAATAGTGAAACATACTCCGTAGTGTTTAAAAACTAGGGTCTGTCACTTTAATAGTGAAAAATACGCCGTAGTGTTTAAAAACTAGGGTCTGTCACTTTAATAGTGAAACATACGCCGTAGTGTTTAAAAACTAAGGTCTGTCACTTTAATAGTGAAAAATACGCCGTAGTGTTTAAAAACTAGGGTCTGTCACTTTAATAGTGAAATATACTCCGTAGTGTTTAAAAACTAGGGTCTGTCACTTTAATAGTGAAAAATACACCATAGTGTTTAAAAACTAGGGTCTGTCACTTTAATAGTGAAACATACGCCGCAGTGTTTAAAAACTAGGGTTTGTCACTTTAATAGTGAAACGGACTCCGTAGTGTTTAAAAACTAGGGTCTGTCACTTTAATAGTGAAACATACTCCGTAGTGTTTAAAAACTAGGGTCTGTCACTTTAATAGTGAAACATACGCCGTAGTGTTTAAAAACTAGGGTCTGTCACTTTAATAGTGAAACATACGCCGTAGTGTTTAAAAACTAAGGTCTGTCACTTTAATAGTGAAAAATACGCCGTAGTGTTTAAAAACTAGGGTCTGTCACTTTAATAGTGAAATATACTCCGTAGTGTTTAAAAACTAGGGTCTGTCACTTTAATAGTGAAAAATACGCCGTAGTGTTTAAAAACTAAGGTCTGTCACTTTAATAGTGAAAAATACGCCGTAGTGTTTAAAAACTAGGGTCTGTCACTTTAATAGTGAAAAATACTCCGTAGTGTTTAAAAACTAGGGTCTGTCACTTTAATAGTGAAAAATACGTCGTAGTGTTTAAAAACTAGGGTCTGTCACTTTAATAGTGAAACATACGCCGTAGTGTTTAAAAACTAGGGTCTGTCACTTTAATAGTGAAACATACGCCGTAGTGTTTTAAAACTAGGGTCTGTCACTTTAATAGTGAAACATACGCCGTAGTGTTTTAAAACTAGGGTCTGTCACTTTAAAGTTAACTTTATAATAAAACAATGAACTAGGAAATATACGGTTTTGATGTGTTTTAGGGGCAGGACGTACCTCAGTGGTAAAACGTTCGCTTGATGCGCGGTCGGTCTAGGATCGATCCCTGTCGGTGGGCCTATTGGGTTATTTTCTCGCTCTAGCCAGTGCACCACGACTGGTATATCAAAGGCCGTGGTATGTGCTATCCTGTCCGTGGGATGGTGCATATAAAAGATACCTTGCTACTAATGGAAAAACGTAGCGGGTTTCATCTCTATGTCTGTGTCAAAATGACCATATGTTTGACATCCATTAGCCGATGATTAATAAATCAATGTGCTCTGGTGGTGTCGTTAAACAAAATAAACGTTTAATGTGTTTTACTGTATACCTTTTGTATTCCCAATAACGAGTAAAACGTGTTGTTCCTACGTTTGCTTTTCACGTAGGTGCTGCAAAACGTCTTACATATAACATAACAAGGACACCTTATATGTGACGTCATTCTACTGTTTTCTGAAGGTACACTATACGCCTTTTTTCTTCTCGCCAAGTTTATATTAATGCAGGATTTTGAATAATTTTTATAAAATTGAAATAGCTTTTATTGAAAATTAAAACACGTAATTGTTTTTCATTTGACTACAGTTTGGTCTGGTTTTAACTCTACTTTATCATAAAGTTAACCTTTAAGACACGGAAAAGTTCAAATTAAAATCTGAAACTTTTTACTGCAATATTGATTTCAACCGTTATAATTTACTGGCATGCATGCTCTGAATTTCGTCAAAGAGGATCGAGTATTTACGGACGCAGTCGTTTCGTCATCTTAATTCACTCGTTTTGTGTGCACTGGGTAACGGTCTACAATGTAGCAACCTTGCAAGATGAACGCAATCGATGCGTAGTATGTGCCAGGAGTCCAGTCCTGATTTTTGTCTTGTTTGGTTTCATTGGCTGGACACACTTACGGACGTTTACCAATCAACGATCGGTTCACTTTTCATTGGTGTTAGTTAAAATTTAACCCTACTTGTCAAGTTGTTCTCGGTTTTTTTGTGGGGGTTTTGTGTGCTTTTTTTTGTTTTGTTTTTTTGTAAAGGAAACACTAAGAAAAGAAAAGAAAAGAAAAAAATTAAAAAGAAAAAACCTTCTGACATACATGACTCTAAAGTAAAAAAAAAAAAGAAGTCTAAATACTGTTTTATTTCCTTCTACGCCTATTGGCGATCACCTTTCTTCTTACCCTAAAATATCTAATTCTGTCAAAATTATCTTGATAATGCTTTGGAGGTTGGGGTGGGCGTAAATACCTTTTATAAATACTTATAAATTGAACATTATAATGTTTAACGTGCATGCAGGTGTGACGCACGGAATCGCTTTACACACTGTATTAAAGGGACATACCCTAATTTTTAAAAACTAAGGCATATGTTTTACTATTAGAGCCGTTTTTGGTAACTAAAATCATACTTTACTTAGATTTTATTGTTTAGATTATTCATTTCCGTACATTCCAAGTGTTGTTGGTCATCCTGGTGTTTTTAATATTACAAAATGCATTTCTCATATTTTTAAAAACGCACGTGCGTCTGAGAAGTACAATATGTAGCAGTTATGGAGTCGAGTTTTAGTCTATTTTTAGAGGATATTTCACCATTTCAAAGTCACAGACTCATATTTCACTCAATTGTAACTTTATCCAAGTGTGTTACAGATTTGTAGATTAACTAAACTTAGTGTTAATTTTCACGGGTTGAAACTAGGGTCTGTCCCTTTAACTAAACTTAGTGTTAACTTTCACGGGTTGAAACTAGGGTCTGTCCCTTTAACTAAACTTAGTGTTAACTTTCACGGGTTGAAACTAGGGTCTGTCCCTATTATATAGAAGTGCTTGGCTGCTAATTAATATAAAAATGTAGCGGGTGTTCTCTGAAGACTATATGTCAGAATTATTAAAAACTTTCACGTCTAATAGCTCATGGTTAATAAATGAGTGTACTCTAATGGTGTCGTGAAACAAAAGCAGAATTAAACGTTTAAGTTTTACCCAGTCCGTTAAAGAACATCAGTGACTATGTCATCACTAAAATGTGTTTTTAGTCTGCGACGACTACGGCATAGTACATATTTTATATGAACCAGAATTAAACGTTTAAGTTTTACCCAGTCCGTTAAAGAACATCAGTGACTATGTCATCACTAAAATGTGTTTTTAGTCTGCGACGACTACGGCATAGTACATATTTTATATGAACCAGAATTAAACGTTTAAGTTTTACCCAGTCCGTTAAAGAACATCAGTGACTATGTCATCACTAAAATGTGTTTTTAGTCTGCGACGACTACGGCATAGTACATATTTTATATGAACCAGAATTAAACGTTTAAGTTTTACCCAGTCCGTTAAAGAACATCAGTGACTATGTCATCACTAAAATGTGTTTTTAGTCTGCGACGACTACGGCATAGTACATATTTTATATGAACCAGAATTAAACGTTTAAGTTTTACCCAGTCCGTTAAAGAACATCAGTGACTATGTCATCACTAAAATGTGTTTTTAGTCTGCGACGACTACGGCATAGTACATATTTTATATGAACCAGAATTAAACGTTTAAGTTTTACCCAGTCCGTTAAAGAACATCAGTGACTATGTCATCACTAAAATGTGTTTTTAGTCTGCGACGACTACGGCATAGTACATATTTTATATGAACCAGAATTAAACGTTTAAGTTTTACCCAGTCCGTTAAAGAACATTAGTGACTATGTCATCACTAAAATGTGTTTTTAGTCTGCGACGACTACGGCATAGTATATATTTTATATGAACCAGACTTTGTACTTTGTTGTTTGTTTGTTTTGTTGGTTGGTTTTTTTTGTACCTTTGTCGGCTTTGCGTTTTGGCAGAGTACTGTCATATATAATGCATGTTAGAGTAGTTTTAAATATGTTTGGTGCCCTTTTTAAATATTGCACCTCTGACATAATATTATGTTTGCAATTGCTGCTTATTTTTAATGGGAATCTGTCCCCTTAATCAGTGGTTAACAATGGTTGCAATAAAGATTGTATTGTATTGTATTGTATTGTATTGTATTGTATTGTATTGTACTGTGCTGTGCTGTGCTGTGCTGTGCTGTGCTGTGCTGTGCTGTGCTGTGATGTGCTGTGCTGTGCTGTGTTGTGTTGTGTTGTGTTGCGTTGCATTGCATTGCATTGCATTGTGTTGTGTTGTGTTGTGTTGTGTTGTATTGTATTGTGTTGTATTGTAGTGTGTTGTATTGTATTGTGTTGTGTTGTATTGCGTTGTATTGTATTGTGTTTGTATTTTAGTGTATTGTATTGTGTTGTATTGTCTGAATGCTGTTGGTTCCATTTAAACCGTTACACTTCTCTTCCTGAAGAAATCCTGCACCTGTCCAAGACATCTATTTATAACTCGCTCTGGATGGGAGTCGGTACTGGGTTCCGAAACCAGTAACTACCAGCCTTATGTCCGATGGCTTAACAACGACACCACCGAGGCAGGTAAACTTGTGCATATCGCTAACGTTTAAACACTGAAACATGCGACTGTGTACTGCGGATGTGCATTGATTGGGGTTAATGTTCGCGCTTTAACATCAAAGAAATAGGTCGTTCCAAATTTATCTCGTCCACTGCAAACTACGTGTTGGTTATTCCTTCTATATACACCTGTGTACGCATTTCACATCACTAAACCTCAAACAACCAATTTCTGGAATACGTACTAGCGAATTTTAGATCGTTGATTTCGACATATTATTATAAACACGGGAAAAGTTATCGGGCGTTGTTAATTAAATTGTTTTCTTAAACTTAGATTTAAAAAAGAAAAAGAAAAAAAGCGCGCGATCCTGCACGCGAGTTTTAGATGATTGTATACGATATGTGCAGAGTTGCAATGTGTTTGGTTCTAGTAATTGGAATTTAAAAGTATTTGGAGCAGACGGCAAACTGTTTCAAACAAATGCGCAAATGCGTCATGTAACAACAAAGTTAACCCCACTCAAACCGCTGGTAGATTAATTTTTACACACAACGTAACAACTGCACGCTTAAAATAACTTAAAGTTAAGTTAAAGTTAAAAGTTTGTTTTGTCTAACGACACCACTAGTGCACATTGATTTATTAATCATCGGCTATTGGATGTCAAACATTTGGTAATTTCGACATATAGCCTTATAGGAAACCTGCTACATTTTACAATTAGTAGCAAATGACCTTTTTATATGCACCATCCCACAGACAGGACAGCACATACCACAGCCTTTGATTTACCATGCAACAATGCTTCCTATTGACCTGGGTCGGGACGTAGCCCAGTGGTAAAGCGCTCGTTTGATGCGCGGTCGGTTTATGGTCGATCCCCGTCGGTCGGCCCATTGGGCTATTTCTCGTTCCAGCCAGTGCTCCACAACTGGTGTAACAAAGGCTGTGGTATGTACTATCCTGTCTGTGGGATGGTGCATATAAAAGAGCCCTTGCTGCTAATCGAAAAGAGTAGCCCATGAAGTGCCGACAGCGGGTTTCTCTCTCAACATCTGTGTGGTCCTTAACCATATGGCTGACGCCATATAACCGTAAATAAAATGTGTTGAGTGCGTCGTTAAATAAAACATTTCCTTCCTTCCTATTGACCTGATAACCCTTACCTGATAATTCAAAGTGTTATCAGTTCACTAGGAAATGAGTTGTGCGCATGACGGATGTTTGCTCAATTTTCAGGTAGGTCGTTTTCTCATTTTTCAAACATCCATTTACATAAATAATTGTTGACTTGCATAAATAAATAATGGTATGTGGTATTCTGTCTGTGGGATGGTGCATATAAAAGATCCATTGCTACCAATTGTAAAATGTAGCGGGTTTCCTCTCTAACACTGATAAAATTACCAAATATTTGACATCCAACAGCCGATAATTAATGAATCAATGTGTTCTAGTAGAGTCGTCAAACAAAACAAATTCTCTTTTTTGGTGATTGTCGGGTACTTGTCGTAGTATCGTATGAGACCCTACAAGACGGAATGGCTGAGTGGGCGATCATGTGACGCTACGTCACCATATAGGTCGGGGAACTTAGACTTCTGCTGTCCGGAGTTTGCCGGAGCTTAGCTGAATTTAAATGCTGTCGGGTTTCTTTCTGTAGTGTGTGTATTAGTGATTAATATCTGAACTTTTTTAATCAAGGAACTCGAAAATGATCGATATAAAGGTATTTGGCGTCAAACATAGGATTGTTGTGGTATTAGAGCGGGAATCTTTGACTACTCTTTGGTGGGAAGCGATTGAATTTGTTTTACATAGCTTGGTCTCCGACTGTAATGAGCGCGTATAACCTTCCAAATGTCCATCTAGCTCTCTTACAGTCAGAGTACTCGGGCTAATTCGGAACTAGCCAGCGTTTTGAATCAAACATGTTAAAACAAAAAAGCAAGTAGCTTCCTATAAAGAATGTTTACATTGGAACAGCGTTTGACGTTACAGTCACTACATAGCAGCATCCACTGATGTGGATCTTCAGGTCACACATAAACTTGAGTTTATTTTCACAGAAAAAGGTACAAAAACTGTAATGTTGTGACATGACATACTTTGAAATATAATCAAAGTATTTTATTTAAAATTTGGAAACACAACTTTCAGGCAGGCTATGCCATTCCCAAGATGCTTTCGGGGCACCTGCTATTGTCCGACTTATGGTAGTAGATCTACACGATAAAACTAATAGTTTCTATACCGCTTTTGACTGAAACATATTACAAAAATATAACTTGAAACGGGTTGCATGATAAAAAAAAAATCAGGTTACTACGTTTTGATATCGTGGTTATTTGGCGAGGTTCGATAACGGTGTGTTACACCCTGTTAGGCTCGCTGAAGCTCGCCTGTTACAAAACGTAGAATCCTGGGGCCAAATTCATAAAAGGCATCTAACTTAGTTAGTTGCTAGATGTTAGCAAGCTTGTAAATGCCTAGTTCATTGCTACAGAGCTGGTAGCTAAAACGTAATTCATAAAACCATGTTAAACATGCTGCTCCATAGTTGCCTGATAAGCATATTGGCACACGTCCAATCCTTGACAACACCATGTCAATTTCTTTACACACATGTCCATTTCAAATGTAATGTTGGTAATTTTGTGATAGGATAATAGTTACATCTGTATTGAACATTCGATATGAGTTGTGAGTTAAATGCAGCAACAAAAAAAGCAGAAAGTCTAATTATTCTCAAAATGAAAATTTATTTTCGGCGCAAAAGTACGAGGAAGTTAAAGATACACTCGACGCCGCCCAGAAAGATGTGTGCCATCTACACATCCGATAACAGGAGGGAACTGTCCTATTTGGAAAAACTAAGTCCTTAAAGGGGCATACCCTAGTTTTTAAACACTAAGGCATATTTTTTTTACTATTGGAGCCGTTTTCGATAACTGAAATCACACTTTACTTAGATTTTACTTTTTAGATTATCCATTTCCGTACATTCAAAGTGTTTTTGGTGATTCTGTTGTTTTTAATATCATAAAATGCATTTTTCATATTTTAAAAACGAACGCGCTTCTGAGAAGTAACAGTTATGGAGTAGAGTTTTAGTCTATTTTTAGAGGGTATTTCACTATTTCAAAGTCAGAGACTCGTGTTTCAGTCAATTGAAACTTTATCCAAATGTGCTACAGGTCTGTAGATTAACTAAACTTAGTGGGCATTTTCACGGTTTGAAACTAGGGTCTGTCCTTTTAAAGTTACATTCTCTGGTTACCATATTATAACATCATCTACAAATATGAAATACAAGCTCAAATGCACTTTCAAAAAACTTGTGTGAGTTCGCTATAAACGGAGATCGTCAAAAGTATACGCTCGATTCGTCGCCTGTGCCTCCATTGCTCGGCAAAGCACAAGCGACAGCCTGTTGTCAATTTCAGTCAACATGTGCGTCTGCGGATTTGAAATTGTAGGGGTCATCTCAAAAAATGAAATGAGAAATCTTGCGCTGTACGAAGAACGTTCGGTTGAGGATAGGGTACTAGTTTTTCAATAAAACCGGTTTGATCTTGACAAAGTGTTATCGACAATCATGCCTTCCTATTTCAGAATTAATATTTTATAAAGTGTTAGTAGAACTTTCAAAGTTTAGTTTATATAAGACATTGAGCATGTATATTTTTTATATAAAATATACTAAAGCAGACATTGGACGTTTTCACTTTTTAATTTTAATAGTGTTATAATCAACAAATTCAAATAAATATTCTTTCCTATGGAAAGTTTGTTTTGTTTAATGACATCAATGTCAGAGCATATTGATTTATTAATCATCGGCTATTGGATGTCAAGCATTTGGTAATTTTGACATAAAATCTTAGAGTATATGTAAAGGGGGAGGGTATTGGGGGTCGAAACACTTACCTGCCCAAACTAAACAAAATTGAAATATATTTTCTGGGGGAGCATGACGCCATATAAACTTCGCTCAATAGTCTATAACCCCCAATCCCCCTAAAATCCCTGCACACGCGCCATGGAAACCCGCTATATTGTTTTTGCAAGGGACCGTTTATATGCATCATCCCACAAACAGGATATCACATACCATGGCCTTTTATATACCAGTCATGGCGCACTGGCTGGAACGAGCCCGCTGATGGGGATCGATCCTAGACCGACCGCGCAATTACACCCACCCCCCCCCCCCCCCCCCCACACACACACACACCTTTTTAGGTCTAAGTAATGAATTGAAATAACAAATAAATCGAATACTCCGACTTCTTCCTCTCCCCCTAGAGCGTTACATAATTACTGACACCCCCTTACATGTAACGCGTATGCCAACCGATGGCCACTGTTAAAATGTCAAGGCAAATCTTCCACCGACGCCTGGAAAGATGTTGTACCATACCTCTGTAGATATAAATATTTTTTGGAGATATGAGACGACCCCTCAATCAAGAGAGTTAAATTTGTTCAAAATCACGTGAGAAGCACAGCGCCTGCGCAAATCACGTAAAGTCCCAGTTCTACTGGCGTCCCGCTAAATGAAGAAAAACAAAGCTGACCATTGTGTTTGTAGTTGACCTAGATAATGTAGATAAGCGAGCATTGCCAAACTATAGCGATGTGGTGGACCTTTTATGTACCAAACAGAACTGGTTCATCCATTCTAAATGCTTAAATAATAAAAAATATTCCAGGGACTGCAGCTTTAATTCTTTGAGAGTCGGCGTAATTTGGAAGTTTCACAAAGTCATCTATTTTCTGTGGTAGGGAAGTGGATACACGGTGGATCGATCTTGAATGAATTTGACCCCTTGGATGAATTTGACCCCTGATATTCTATATATACCAGTCGTGAGTGGTGTAGATATACCAGTCGTGAGTGGTGTAGTGGCTGGAACGAGAAATAGCCCACTGATGGGTGTCGATTCCAGACCGACCGCACATCAGGCGAGCGTTTTTCCACTGAGCTACGTCTCGCCCCTAATATAACTAAACTAAGTTCTCTCTTGTTTTTTAAAGGGACATTCCTGAGTTTGCTGCAATTTTTTTAGATGATATCGACTAACAGACACTTTTTAACGATTGTAATTACATATGAAATATATTTTCCTGCATAAAATATTAGTGCCTGTATATTAAATGTGGTTCTAATATTTGTACTAGGTTAAATTTCATTTTATTTCCTAAAATTTGTTAATGTACTTGTGAATGGTAGCGGTAACCTTTTTAAACGTGGCATCCAATACTTGAATAGGTTACTTACTGTATGCACTCTTTCCGAAACGGAAGAGTCGGGATGTAGCCCAGTGGTAAAGCGTTCGCTTGATGCGCGGTCGGTCTAGGATCGATCCCCGTCGGTGGACCCATTGGGCTATTTGACTGGTATATCAAAGGCCGTGGTATGTGTTATCCTGTCTGTGGGATAGTGCATATAAACGATTCCTTGCTGCTAATCGAAAATAGTAGCCCATGAAGTGGCGACAGCGGGTTTCCTCTCTCTATGTCTGTATGGTCCTTAACCATATGTCCGACGCCATATAACTGTAAATAAAATATGTTGGGTGCGTCGTTAAATAAAACAATTCCTTAATTTTTTTCTTTCCGAAACGGTGCATCCCTCCTTAGAAAAACCCTGCATCCGTCCCTGACAAACACATTTTTATTTATATACACTTGTTATAGTACCTTGAATTACTGTCAATGCCTTTGATTCTTTCTTTTTTATTTTATTTTTAAATTATTATTATTATTATTATTATTATTATTATTATTGTTATAATTATTATTATTATTACTGTCGTTGTTATTGTTATTAAATTGCGATCCCGTCCTTTCCTGCAATGAAATGACGTCCATATGCCTGAAGCTGATCTTTTATTTTGCTTGCTATAATGAGCGTGATATAACTTGATATATCTATGGTGGCTCACGTGTAAACTGATATATCTACAATAGCTTTCTATCTTGTAGGTTGTAACACGATAATAGTCTTATTCCACGAATACAAGCAACATCACCGACGCATGTTTCAATGCTATTTCGACATTTTCCGTCAAGTTAGGAAAATTGCCAGAAACAGTACCATACAAACCGTTGACGTCACATCAACAATGCTTTAATGACGTTTGAATGTGGCTATTGAAAAGTTAAACTTTATTCTGTTTAACGACACCACTAGAACTCATTGATTAAATTTATTAATCATCGGCTATTGGATGTCATATAATTGGTAATTCTGAAAGATTTAAGAGTGAAAACCCGCTACATTTTTAGCAAGGGATCTTTTATATGCACCAACCCACAGACGTATACCACGGCCTTTGATATACCAGTCGTGGTGCACTGGCTGGAACGACAAATAGCCCAAAAGGCCCACCGACAAGGATCGATTCTAGACCAACCGTGCATCAAAGGGACATTTCTGAGTTGTCGACTAACAGAGACTTTTTAAAGGGACATTTCTGAGTTTGCTGCAATTTTTAAGATGTTATCGACTAACGAGCGCTTTACAACTAGGCAATGTCCGCCCCATGGTTATTGATGTCAAAACAATACTATGTACATTTTTCTGAATACAGTCAGTTTTAACTTCAAAAATGAGCGAACAGAATCGCTGTTTGACAGTTATAAGCATATTTATTTTAAATGTGTATAAATGTAAAATGTGCATGGGTCGTGTGCCGTTTTTAATGACTTTTTAGTCGCCGCTTTAGGGCGGCGATAGACATCTTAAACAAATACGTCGGTGTTGACACAAATAAATACCCATGTTGATAACCGCCCCTGCGGTCTTCGTCTATCTCGCCAATATAATTAATCAAATTAATACCTACAACCGGTTAACAAGAGAAATTACACGACTACTCAACACCCAGAAAATAATTGATGGGTGAATCTTTTGGTCACGTGACATCGCTCGCATCGCAATGCACGCGGGTTTGTTTGGTTTACTAATGGAGTAAACAAAAGACGTAAATTAATTGCAGTAATGTTCCGGGTTTTAATCTTTATGCCAGTAAAATAGATAACTATTAAGTAAATTAATTATTCCAAACCAGTTTTTAGCCGTCAGATGATTCTGAATAGATGTTTCGTGATTATGACCATTAAACATATTCAAATAAACATTGGTAGCTACATGTGTTGCAATTATGAAACGTTAGCGAGCACGCGCGTTTGTGTCTGCGTTCAATGCTTATGAATTCTTTTAAAGGTGCTTTCTCGAAATTTCAGGTGTCATATTTTTCTTGTGGTACACATTTTTGTGGTAAATAACTACAAATATGTATAATCTTTACATAATTAACTCAAGAGTATCAAAGTTTTAAAGGGACATTCCTATGTTTGCTGCAATTTTTAAGATGTTATCGACTAACGGAAACTTTTTAACGATTGTAATTACATATCAAATATATTTTTCTGCATAAAATATTAGTGGCTGTATATTAAACGTGTTTCTGATCGTTTTAATATTTGTACTAAGTTAAATTTCATTTTATTTCCTAATTTTTAAATTTGTTTTGTACGTACGTATGAAATTATTTGAAGACAAAATCCAGTTTGGGTGTCTTACAAATATCAAGACGACCAGAAACACATTGAATATACAGACACTGATATTCTAACAAGAAAATATATTTAATATGTAAGTTTGGTCGTAAAAATATATTATTAGTCGGCAACATCTTACAATGCAGCAAACTCGGGAATGTCCCTTTAATGTGTTGCCAGTCGTTTTTTCGAGAAATCTTTGGCCATAAACATATATACAAGTACATAAACAAAACAAAACAAAAATATTGTGTCAGTATGTTGATGTAATTCGAATTCAAAAGGTGACGTCACCGATCAACGGTAAACTGTTGGTAATTGCATTTTCCAATAAAATAAATTTGCAAAATAGAAATAAATGAAAATATTTTGATGTAATTTTATTGTGTGGACATGTAATTCGAGGTGTATATTTCCAAAGAGAAATGAATAAATATTTTTTGTCATTTTGTAACTTCCCCTTTAAAGTCCAGATTCTCTTATGTTTAATCTCCTGTATGGAACTTGTATATCATTCTCATGATATTAAAAATGTAATCTCTTTCATATATAAAAGAAGAAAGAAGTTTGTTTTGTTTAACGACACCACTAGAGCACATTAATTTATTAATCATCGGCTATTGGATGTCAAACATATGGTCATTTTCAGTCATAGAGAGGCAACCTGCTACATGTTTTCTGTTAGTAGCAAAGGATCTTTTATAACCATCATTCCACAGATAGGATAGCACATACCACGGACTTTGATATACAAGTCGTGGTGCACTGGCTGTGACAAGAAATAGCCCAATGGGCCCCATCGACAGGGATCGATCTCAGTCTGACCGTGCATCAAACGAGCGCTTTACCACTGGGCTACATCCCGCCATATAAAAGAAAGGAAGGAAGGAAGGAAGGAAGGAAGGAAGGAAGGAAGGAAATATTTTATTTAATGACGCACTCAACACATCTTATTTATGGTTATATGGCGTCAGACATATGGTTAAGGACCATACAGATACAGAGAGAGGAAACCCACTGTCGCCACTTCATGGGTTACACTTTTCGATTAGCAGCAAGAGATTTTTTATATGCACCATCCCAAACAGGATGGTACATACCACAGCCTTTGTTACACCAGTTGTGGAGCACTGGCTAGAACGAGAAATAGCCCAATAGGGCCACTCATGGGGATCGATCCTAAACAGACTGCACATCAAGCGAGCGCTTTACCACTGGGCTACATTTCGCCCCCTCATATATACAATGTATACACATACATACATGCATGTATGCATGCACGTATGCATGCACGCACACATACATACACATGTATATACATTTACTCACTTGTTTTTTTGTGGGTTTTTTTTTTGGGGGGGGGGGATTTTATCCGTGTCTGTGTATGTTTATGTTTGTGTGTGCATTCATTGGTGCATGTGTGGGTAGGATTCAGATCAGTCGGTTGAGTATTCACTTGAGAAGCTTATGTCGCATGATCGAACCACCTCGGTGGATCCATTCAACTGATTGGTTTTTTTCTCGTTCCAACCAGTGCACCAAAACTGGCCAAAGGATGTGGTATGTGTTTTCCCCCCGTCTGTGAGAAAGTGCATATAAAAGATCCCTTGCTGCTAATGGAAAAATGTAGCGGGTTTCCACGGATCCCAGACCCACCATGCATCAAGCGAGCACTTTACCACTGAGCTAGGTCTCGCCCACTTGTACAGACATTACTTACATTACATCTGACACCCCATTTTTCATACAGTTATATTAAATCTAAAGTATCACTCTTTCTGCATATATATGACCGGCCTCGGTAGCGTCGTGGTTAGGCCATCGGTCTACAGGCTGGTAGGTACTGGGTTCGGATCCCAGTCAAGGTATGGGATTTTTAATCCAGATACAGACTCCAAACCCTGAGCGAGTGCTCCACAAGGCTCAATGGGTAGGTGTAAACCACTTGCACTGACCAGTGATCCATAACTGGTTCAACAAAGGCCATGGTTTGTGCTATCCTGCCTGTGGGAAGCGCAAATAAAAGATCCCTTGCTGCCTGTCATAAAAGAGTAGCCTATGTGGCGACAGCGGGTTTCCTCTAAAATACAGTGTCAGAATGACCATATGTTTGACGTCCAATAGCCGATGATAAGATAAAAAATCAATGTGCTCTAGCGGCGTCGTTAAATAAAACAAACTTTACTTTTACTTTCTGCATATTATTTCTCGTTCCAGCCAGTGCGCCACGACTGGTATAACAAAGCAATATAAGTATCACTATTGCTGCATATTATTTCTCGTTCCAGCCAGTGCGCCACGACTGGTATAACAAAGCAATATAAGTATCACTATTGCTGCATATTATTTCTCGTTCCAGCCAGTGCGCCACGACTGGTATAACAAAGCAATATAAGTATCACTATTGCTGCATATTATTTCTCGTTCCAGCCAGTGCGCCACGACTGGTATATCAAAGCAATATAAGTATCACTCTTTCTGCATATTATTTCTTGTTCCAGCCAATGTGCCACGACTGGTATATCAAAGGCCGTGGTATGTGCTATCCTGTCTGTGGTACAGTGCATACAAAAGAAAACAAGTTTGTTTGTTTTGTTTAACGACACCACTAGAGCACATTCATTTATTAATCATCTACTATTGGATGTCAAACATTTGGTAATTCTGACTCATAGTCATCAAAGGAAACCCGTTTCATTTTTCCTAATGCAGCAAGGGATCTTTTATATGTACTTTCCCACAGACAGGAAAGCACATACCACGGCCTTTGTTATAGAAGTTGTGGTGCACAGGCTGGAATGAGAAATAATATGCATAAATGAGAAAGAAAAAAACCAATCAGTTGAATGGATCCACTAAGGTGGTTCGATCCTGCGACACAAGCATCGCATCGACACTCAACTGACTGAGATAATTCCCACCCCTGCAGAAAAAGACAACAAAGAAATGAGCATAAATCAAGAAGCAGTTTTATTTACAGAATTACTGTCTTAAACTACCGTAATAATTGTTTATATATATTTTTGTATATATATATATATATATATATATGTATTTATTTATTTATATACCAACACTGCGAGAACAGGCTGGTGATTTCATTCACAATATAAGACGCATAGCACAAGTTTTGAAATTCACTTTGAGTGAACATGGTAACTAACATCTCGGTAATTGTAACTAAACAGAACACTAACATAGTCATACAATACAAACTTGTGATAAACAAGGTCAGTAATAAATGCATTATGCGTAAACAAAACACTGGACCAATCAGAACAGTTGACTGTGATAAATTGAACCAATCAGAACAGTTGACTGTGATAAATTGAACCAATCAGAACAGTTGACTGTGATAAATTGAACCAATCAGAACAGTTGACTGTGAGAAACTGATTCTAATTCCATTATAGTTAAGTGACAGTAGATACAGAATCATTTAAAAATAAGAAGTTCAGTATTTCATTGTAGAGGTTTGTAAGGTTAGAGTGGTGTGGCAAGTGTTTACTGAATTATGATTGGTCATATATACATTTTAAGAGAGTATAAGTTGTTAAAATTAAAATTAAATAATGTCCATCCATCACTCCTTCCTTCCATACATCCCCCCTCCCTCTCTTTCTCTCTCTCTCTCTCTCTCTCTCTCTCTCTCTAACACTCTCTCTCTCTCTCTCTCTAACACTGTCTCCCTGACTGTCTGTTAGTCAGTCTGTCTTTCTTTCTCTCTGTATATCCGTCTGTTTGCTGCATATTCCTCTCTCTCTCTCTCTCTCTCTCTCTGTTTGTCTGTCTGTGTGTCTCTGTCTGTCTCTCTCTCTCTCTCTCTCTCTCTCTCTCTCTCTCTCTCTCTCTCTCTCTCTCTCTCTCTCTCTCTCTCTCTCTCTCTCTCTCTCTCTCTCTCTCTCTCTCTCTCTCTCTCTCCTCAAATTGTAGTTGTAATTTGAGAAAGGTAAGTTACTTAAACAGATTTCTTTCTTGTTATTTTTCTTCTTTAAATGATTTTGTAAGAAATGGAGAAATAATCAGTTTGTCACAAGGTAACTAAGTCCATAGTTAATGAATAGTTTTAGTTGTACTTACATGCAAACGGAAAAACAAAAATAAAAAAAAAACATTTTATACAAATCTGCACCAAAATGCTTCAGTCATATAAAAATATAACAAATCAAAATCCGGTCTGACGTTGACGTTGATGTGATATATGAAGTGATAAAAATGGCACATTATATGTGTGAATTGTTGCACCAATTAAACTTTGTTGGGTTTTTTTTTAATGTCTCAAGTCAGTCACTCGAATAAAACTTCTTTACAGACTGAGTAAAATAGGCAGTCAAAGTTTAGATATTTAAGCAATAAAAAAAAGTTAAAATATCATTTAAGACGAGTCTGTTAAAAATGTATTCAAGAAATTGACACAATTTAAATGTAAGTAAAAATAGTAGACAGGAGAAAAATCACATTCATATTATGCACAAATTAATATTTATGTAAAACTGTAATTGAAGTATTCCAAGAAAATGCTTGGTGAATACTTCAGATAGAATATCATTAACAAATAATACCTTAATATTATGCTTTAAAATAATTGTCAATCCATAAAATAGACCAGTCTATATAATATATAGCCTATTAAATGTCATAACCAAAAGAGTATTTTTAAACTTTAACACAATAATTATGACATTTTAAAATAACATAAAATTAATCCACTAAATGCATTTAAGTTTTTAAAAAAGCTGAAGAAGTTAATAATATAATTCCCCTCCTCAGGATCCCCAACCCCTCCTCCAATTTAGATGTATTAAAATATTCATTTATCAATCAAATTGTTCCAATTACTTTTCAAAACCTCAAAGGGAGATAATTCATATTCAGCATCATTCACTAGGAACAAATATAAATTTGATTATGTCCCTTTAGTAATTTTACGACCCTTTTTAAATTTTTATCTTTATTTTTTATTATTATTATTATTTATTTTTTGGAGGCGGGGAGGGAAATTGTCCTATTGCCATCGTGCTAGATGCAGTTCTGGATTTGCTAGTACAAACATTATATTGGTACGTTAATCTGTTAAATGACATTTGACACTCCATTTTTCATGCAGTGATATTAAATCTAAAGAAACACTCATTCTGCATATTATTTCTCATTCCAGACAGTTCACCATGACTAGTGTATCAAAGGCCATGGTATGTGCTGTCCTGTGTGTGGGATAATACATATAACAGATCCCTTGCTATTAATGGAAAAATGTAACGGGTTTCTTCTTGAAAATTATGTTAGAATTAACAAATGTTTGACATCCAAATAGCCAACAATTAATAAATCTATGTAAATACCAGCATGTTGTAGAGATTGCGGTGGAGTTTTTAATTCTTCATGGCATTTTTATTCTGTGGACTATATTCATTTCTTTTTTAACCACAGCATGTTATTTTGCCAAACACATTTTCATTCATTGTTGGGATTGCCTATCTATAGCACTGAGTATTGTGAACAATTTGAGCTGCAATCACTTAACAGTTATAGACTGAGAAGTTTTTGAAAGTTTGTTTTCTTAAGGTGGCACAGTGATTTTCCGATTACTAACACTGCGTAGTGTAAACATTTGCCCGTAATAAAATAAAAAAGTTTTACCTGTGGGAAGGAATATGAAAAATGTAACAATTATAACTATGAATGATTACTCTATGATCATGACAATACATAAACAAACCACATGGACTCATGCTTATAAAACGTTTTGAACCAATGACTTGAACACATGTTCAAATTATAAGTTTCACATCTTGATCTACAATAATTTAAATTTAAATAAAAATATTGCTATGAAAAATATGTGAAATATTAAATGTGTTAAACAGAGATATAGAGGATTCGTCACGAGTATTTTTTAATATGAAAAATATCAACCGAGTCTATGTTAATCGGCATTTGTCGAGGCTCTGCCGAGACAAATACCGATTAACTAGACGAGGTTGATATTTTACATATTAAAAAACATGAGTAGCGAATTCTATTTATCCTATAACACTTCTAAAATAACATTCTAATTACCTTTTTAGTAAATCACAGTACTAAAGTCGCCGCCATCGATAATATGACGTCATCACAATTAGCACAGATTAGTTTGACGTCACGCATTTTAAACAAATCTTTGAAAACGTTATGTTCAGGTACACGGGTCTTGTTGGCTTGTAAGCAAATGACCCATCCACAGCAACAAATTACCTAGAGACCTTGCAGATTTGCATACCATTATTAACCGGGTTAATAAAGTAAATTATCACATGGGTTTATGACATGGATATCATGGGTAAGTTATAGGATAAAAGAGATTCTCACATTTTTGGGTTAAAATTAGCCAACAATCTGACTTGGAAAGACCTGCCTCGGTGGTGTTGTGGATAAGCCATCGAACATGATGACTGGTAGGTACAGGGTTCGTAGCCCAGTACCAGCCTCGGTTTGTGTCGTGGTTCAGCCATCGAACATGATGACTGGTAGGTACTGGGTTCGCAACCCGGCATCAGCTCAAACCCAGAGCGAGTTTTAACAACTCAATGGGTAGGAGTAAGACCACCACACTAATTTCTCTCTCACTAGCCATGCACTAACCCACTGTCCTGGACAGACAGCTCAGATAGCCGACGTATTTGTCCAGGACAGCATACTTGGACTTTAAATGGATATAAGCATGAACATAAGTGTAAATGTGATGACTGGGAAATCAGAAATGCAAATGAGAGATGATCATTCATGAACAAATGAACAGAAATTAGTTATAGCTTTTGCTTACTTCAGACTTTATGTCTTCCAAACTAAACATACCACGACTGGTATATCAAAGGCCGTGGTATGTGCCATCCTGTCTATGGGATGGTGCATATAAAAGATCCCTTGCTGCTAATCGAAAAGAGTCCATGAAATGGCAACAGCGGATTTCCTCCCTCAATATCTGTGTGGTCCTTTACCATATAACAGTAAATAAAATGTGTTGAGTGTGTCATTAAATAAACCATTTCATTTCATTTTCAAACTAAACAGTTCATATGGCATTAAAATACTCAAACTTAGAACTGGGGTCCAGATTTAAAACGTTTTATAAACATAGAGCCAAAGCAATATTGAGTTAAGTTTAAGCACAATGATGTGACGGAAATAGCACCAACCGATGTCAATGAAAGATGATTAAACACACAAACGATGACACTAAATAAAAACAAACATGGACTCCACTGATGTAGTTATCTCCCTTTGATACTGTGTTGTCTTTTCTTGATATAGTGTTATCTCCCTTGATCTCTGGTCCCATCAAAAGAAGAAAAATCATGACACTAAAACAAAGGGCATCTGGTGAACTACTAGTTTTTCTAACCTTAATGCTAGAATTAGACTACCAACTGCTAGCAGAAAGTTGGCCAACTTTATGCTCTCACAACATTACGACTGCCCAGCTGCTAGTCTGAGTGCTTTTACGACTTCTATGACGACTGTCTGCCATATCCAATTCAAAACACGAATCAGGCCCGACATTTGTTAATAGACTGAGTGTGCATTACGACTCAACGCAACTCCCAGTTGTTAGTTTGAGCGCACTGTTCGTAAGTCAAGAGTTGGAGAAATTACAACACAAACCGTAGAGTTGGACAACTTTCTGCTGGCAGTTGGCAGTCTGAGCCTAGCATAAAACGTCCATCATCTTCAAACCATGTACCACGAAGGAAGGCATTCAAATTCCTTAATTAAGAGATAATATTCTCTTGTGAATTTTAGCACCTTTTCACTTTCCTTCGTTAGAAACTTGATGATGATGTTTCTTTGTTCCAATTTGGTCAAATTCACGGGTTTCAGTAGGGTGTATGTTACTGTTAAGCAATAATATACTAATAAACAAGAGTCATGTTATTTATGGGCCAGTTGTATGAAAAAACAAGCTTTCAGAAGAACTCAAACATATAAAATTCCAAACTTTGATATCCAGGGCCCCGTTCCACGAAGCGATCTTAGCCTTAAGATCAACTTAAGTGCATAGGGTAGCTATGTGCTTAAGGTAATCTTAGGGCTAAGATCGCTTCGTGGAACGGGGCCTGGTCCAATATCTATCCAAACAATCTTAGTGCTATCAAGTTGTAAAACTATCATAAGCTATTATATCACTATATTGGCGTAGCCAGGATTTTATATGGGGGGAATCGACTATTGTGAGGGGGGAGGTCAATGCCTATTAATTATGTCTGTTGCAATAAATTATTTTAAACGTGCATCATTCAGTTTTCTGAAGAAAAAAAAATCCCATGTATGATTTACTCGCACTAATTTTTCCAATCCCACAGACATGGGACCCTGGTCAAATATCCTGGATATATCCATGGTAGTACAATGTATGTCATACTGTTATAGCACTTTCTGTTGGGGGTGGGAACTGTGTGGGTATCAGCACTTAGTGTCTAATCATCATGACTCCAAATACTTTGACTTTAAACAGGGCTAGCTCAGGGTGTGTATAGAAATGTTCGCCAAATTATCTGATGAACTCTTAAAAACCCACAATTAATTTCAACAATATGTCAATTATAACATGGAATTCTTTTGCCAAATTCACATAAAATGTGTCAGTTGTGCATAAAATTCTAAGCCCTGACTTAAATTCTGTCCTCACAGAAATGCAATTTTGCCATTTGGATTTTAATCCATTCTTTCATCAGAAATGTTTTTAAAGGGACATACCCTAGTTTTTAAACACTAAGACATATTTTTCACTATTAGAGCCGTTTTTGACAACTGAAATCATACTTTACTTAGTTTTTATGGTTTATTTGATCAATTTCCGTACATTCGCAGTGTTTTTGGCTATCCTGGTGTTTTTAATATCACAAAATGCATTTCTCATATTTTTTAAAAACGCATGTTTTTAGAAGGTATTTCACCATTTCAACGTCACAGACTCTTGTTTCAGGTTACAGGTTTGTAGATTAACTAAACATATTGTTAATCCAATTTGTTTTTCGTGTTACAATTATCAATGTCTTGTGAACAGTTTAGACCCATTTTGAAAGTCTTTTTACAAAATTAATTGTATCATAAAAAACATATATATATTTATTATAATATTTAATGAAAGCTAAAGAATTAAGAAATGGACAAAGAACAAACAAGGAAGGATTAAGCTCCCACCTCCCCCCCTCCCCCCCAAAAAGGAGCAAAGTTTTAGTTTTTTAAATTGGTGATTCAGGATTTGGGGGACTAGCAATAATAACACTAAACAAAAATTTAAAGGGTAATTTTTGTAAGTTATGAGCTACATATAGGTTATAGAAAACATGTTATTACTCCAGTGGTTACTCAAAACGGAGTAAATAGTTTTTCATATGTTTTCAGTGAGAAATATTCTACATTGGTGAAATGTACAATAGTATTGGATGATTTGACGCTTACAAACCAATGACCTTGTCGGTACTTAAATATGACATTAGCACGATTTGGCAAACACACAAAATGACGTAACATAGTTTAAAGTGTTCACGTTTACGGCTCTCTGTTTTTAATGTTAAATTTGTAATAAAATGTTAGTTTGGGTTTTGAAACGTATCTGTGAACGTGATTAAAATACAAAGTTATAGCAATACTCAGAACAGTGTATAAAGTGGTTTACATCGTTTCTGTACATGTATGTGTATGTTTTTCCAAAATAAAGGCTTTTGGCAAAATAACAAAAATAACTGGGCTAATAAATAGAATAACAAACTTGGTACCAGTTATTATCAACTAACGTTTGTGACAAATGAAAATTATTTCACTCGGGACATAAATATTATAATAACTGGTAACTTGTTTATTATCCTCTATATATTTTTAAAGTCAGCCTCAAGTATTTTCATGAAAAATTATTTCACAACTGAAGAGAGATGAATAACATTACCATATATAATCTGTTAAAATGAGAAATATCTCTCCCATACACCTGTACACTTTGAATGAAGTCAATGAAACACGTGTACTGTATAGACTGTCCATGAACAATGTACCAGTAAATTAAAATATGTATACATGTTATGTCAAGGGGACCGCCGTCCATAATTTTCAACATTTTCATGAGCGTACAAACCGTGCGTTTTTGACCACCACCCCCCCCCCCTCCCCCTAAAAGTGTACATCCC
Organism: Gigantopelta aegis; assembly: GCF_016097555.1. Classification (NCBI taxonomy): domain Eukaryota; kingdom Metazoa; phylum Mollusca; class Gastropoda; order Neomphalida; family Peltospiridae; genus Gigantopelta; species Gigantopelta aegis. The sequence goes on from NC_054709.1 coordinate 2,879,191, forward strand.
CAAATGAAAAATGTTGATCGATATTTTTCATTTTCAAAAAAAGTGTACGCTGGCCCCTTACCCCCCCCCCCCCCCCCGCATAAGTTTGTATGCACGTGAAAATTATGGATGGCCCCTAAAAGTACACTGTCTTTGACACCAATATACAAATAATAAATTCATAAATTTCATTTTTAAAAAGAGAACTAAAACTGGGACTCATTTTTTAGAGAGAAAAATTGGCATTAAAATATAATGATTTCATAAGATCTGGTAATCTTGAATGTACACTGTTCATATTCAGCGAAAATGAGTGTGAAGAAGTTAAAATCTCGACCCAATTATATCACTTCATTTTCAATGTAAATAGTATGAAAAATGAAACACATTAATACCGTATATATATACTTACGTGTACTTCTGCTGAACCAAAGACAGTCACATGCTAAGTAAATATTATGAAAGTGAAAACATGCAGTTTCAATGTGAAAATCTCCAGTATTTTCCAGTAAATATATGAACTATAATCTCGACATCCATCCTTTCAGGAAACACGTTAAACAAAAATATGTAGCACTTTTGTCACACATGTCAAATAATATGTAGGTTATACACATAATGCACACACAATGTAGAAATGCATTTTTGTATTTTCTCAAACCCAAGAGTACATGAACGAGACACGTACAACAATATGAATGAATCCATCATACATTCGTTTAAAAATGAATTTTCACTTTCAGTGGAAAGATCATCTAAATGTTAAGATAATCTAACAATCTCCAATATATATTTTTAAAAACCTTAGATTTTCATTGAAAAAATAACAGTAATAAATGTACCTACGGTAAATAAAGAGGAATTCTAACGATCTCGCACATATATTATATCCATCATAATTGTGTTCAGAAAAGAAATTCCATTTTCAGTGAAAAATTATCTATATAACGAGGAAATCCAATGATCTTGGTAGTATTTCCAACACAGTTTTTTTTCTCTCGAAAAAGAGCTTCCATTTTCATGAACTTAAAAATAACCACTATATGTATAAAAAAAAAAGAACAAAGAAAAAACAGGAACATCTCCACACCGTACTCTCGTTGCACAAAACGAACTTCCATTTTCAGTAGGATATTCAAAAAGAGAAAACAAAAAATACCTGCACCAATATAACGAGCCTGGAATTCCCATAATCTTTGCAGCGAGAGAACGTAAGTTCACTGCTTCATGCTCAAGTATTTATTCTCCTCGGCCAACTGTGTCAGCACAGAACTCATATCATTAACGACCATGTTGTTCATGTTTAAAACTGGGTTGCACCGAGACGTCTGCGAGCTCGACCGATTGCTCATCATAGCAGGACTGTACATACCACTGTTTGCGACTGCGCCACCGGTAAGATTCTCCGTCGATATTGACCTGATGTTGTCCATGATGTTCTCCGTCGATATGGACGTCAGATTGTCCATGAAGTCCTCGATGGGTGCTCCCTGCGTCTCCTGGTCCACGCAGTCTGTAGAGCTGGTCACCTGGTTACAACCCGGAGACATTTCCAACGGCGTGAACGGATTGTTTTGATTCACTAAACCACAGTTGGATCGAACCTGCCCATTGGCTGGCAGGCCAGCAGTCTGACCGCCCCCCATACTGTTTTGATTGACAGGTATGCCGTTGGGTGGGTTCGGCATCATGGCTGCTGGATTTGGTACCAATCGATTCAGACCTACGTTCATACCACTGCCCACCAAACCGGTTTGATTGGCAACCATTCTGTTTTGATTAGCACCCATACCATTTTGGTTGCCAACCATACCATTTTGGTTGCCGACTATACCATTTTGGTTCCCGACCATACCATTTTGGTTGCCAACCACACCATTTGGGTTCCCGATCATACCATTTTGGTTTGCAACCATACTGTTTGGGTACATCTGTTGTTGCGTCATCTGCTGAGGAAAAGACATGGGCACTTGAGGAGGTGGCATGGCATTCGTCATACCTCCAGCCTGCATGCCTGGATACAGCTTCTGTTGTTGAAACGTCATCTGGTTAAAGTTGCCAGGAGTGTTAACAATCCCCTGCTGTTGCTGCTGCTGCTGTTGCTGATGCAGAAGCATCTGCTGTCTCATAAGCCGGTGTGCTGCCTTAGCATTGGGAGGGATTTGAGACTGACTAATGTGCGGCACCTGGACCTGCGGACTAGTCCGTTCGCACTTCTGTCGCTGCATGTGCATCTGTCTCAGATTCTGCTGCTGGGTCTTCGGCATCGACGGCGGAACAGGATACATCTGCTGAGGATTCATCATTCCCTGACCTTGACTTGCATTCGACCCTTGCTGACCTTGACATGGATTTGACCCTTGCTGACCTTGACATGGGTTCATCCCCTGCTGACCAGGACAGGGATTTGATCCTGGACCGTGACAAGGATTTGCTCCCTGACCTTGATTCATCATCATCTGCCACTGATTCATGTTTCCTGAAGGACTCTGAGCAGCCACATTTTCATGTAGAACTCCCAACATATTCCCCTGATGAGGACTGACCATGCTTGGAGGAGGCATCAGGTTCGCATTCTGCATCACCATATTCGGACTAAGCTGAGACATCTGGTTTCCGTTGGACTGCATGTGCATGTTTCTCATCTGCATGTTAGCCACATTCTGCCCATCGAAACCTTGACCCTGGTTCCAGCCCTGCTGCATCGCACTGCCACTCTGACCACCACCACCACCACCACCAACAAACTCTCCACCGCCGTTACCTCCACACATCATGCCATTATTCATGCCCTGGTTGTCATAGTAACTCTGAACCTGCATGTTGTTGTAGTTATTGGGAGTCGTTGTCATCTGCTGCTGGTTAGGGAACTGGCCGGCATTGGGACTGTGGTTCTGACAGTTCTGGGTGTTCCCTTTGCCCGGCATTCCCTGATCCACTTCCTGGTATTCGAACATCGGCGGCATCTGTCCTCCATAGTGTTCTATGAGGAATCTCTGCATGTCGTCGGGGATTATCATATCCTCGTTATCCTCCAGCATCTTCTCCTCCAGTGCGGCATCGTGATCCAAATCCATGCCTGTCCCGGGAGAGTGGTACTCGGGATCCTCGGGGAGGCTGACATCTGTTGCGATGCTGCTCCGCGATGAATTGAACGTGTTGTTGGAGCCGATGCGCTTGTGTAAACTCTTCATGCTGGACGGAACCGGCAACGGCTTCATCATGTTCAGGCTGTGGAATCGCTGCAAGCGCTTCAGATCGCGGAAATTGGGATCGACTGTCCGAACGGGATCACTCGCTCTACGCACCTCCCTGTTTGGGATCTCGTGGGGGAGGGGTGTCCGGGTAGGCGTGCCTGTCCTGGCCCCGTCGAGTTCACACCGGGCAGCCAGGAATCGGGCGATCCTCTCCTGGCTGTATTTACTCGACGGGCTCCGCAGCGCCTTCGACTGGGACTGCACCACGAGGTTGGGGTAGCTGCCGAGGTGAGCCTTCTGCATCTGCGCGGCCATGGTGCTGATGCCACCGCTGGAGCCGCTGGAACGACGTGAGCAGCTGTTGGGTAGATTGCCCGTGATGTCGTACTCATACGGTGAGTTGGCTATGCTGAGTCGCTGCGACACCTCGCTCGATCTGCGACTGGAGAACTGCGAACCGAACTGAGATCCCGTGATGAAGGGGCTGGCATCCGATCGCATGCTGCTCATGTAGGAGCTCAGCGTGCTGGCGTTGCTGTCCCGCCGGCTGTTGTCATAGATGAGTGGTTGGGTTGGAAGAAGTTCGTTCCTCCCTGTGAAGAAAGAGGGGAAAAGAGGATTAGTATATGTGGTAAAAGTGGTCTATAAGCCGTATTGCATGGGGTAAATATATCAATATCTTCATTACGGCTAATATGTACCCTATAAACCGTATCGCATAGGGTAAATATCTCAATATCTTCATTACGGCTAATATGTACCCTATAAACCATATCACATGGGGTAAATATCTCAATATCTTCATTACGGCTAATATGTACCCTAAAACCGTATCGCATAGGGTAAATATCTCAATATCTTCATTACGGCTAATATGTACCCTATAAACCATATCGCATGGGGTAAATATCTCAATATCTTCATTACGGCTAATATGTTCCGTATCGTACGTTGAGTGCATGGGATTAATTTGTCAGTGTGACAGAATACAAAGTCTTATGGACGTTAAAGTTTGTTTTGTTTAACAACACCACTAGAGCACAGTGATTTATTAATCATCGGCTATTGAATGTTGAACATTTGGTAATTTTTATATATAATCTTAGAAAGGAAACCTGCTGCATTTTTTATTTTTTATATGCACCATTTTACAGAGAAGATAGCACATACCACGGCCTTTGATATACCAGTCGTGGTGCACTGGTTGGAGCGAGAAACTGGATCATGCCGAGGACCCAATATTTATCCGACGTAGACAGGATTCAGTGTTTAGAGGGTCAAGTTTTAGAATTTAGAAAACTTAGGGACAATAAAACTTGGCCAGTTTTGACAGGATTCCAGTTTGTTCAGGGTTCATTTGAGACAGGTTTCACTGTCATAATCATATTAAATGGGTGTGGAGGTGGAAGGGAGGGAGAGAGGGAGGCAGGAAGGGAGAGAGGGAGGGAGGTAGGAAGGATGGGAGGGAGAGAGGGGAAGGGAGGGAGAGAGGGAGGGAGGACAGAGGGAGGAATGGAGAGAGAGATGGAGGAAGGGAGGGAGGGAGGGAGGGATGAAGGAAGGGAGGACAGAAGGAGGAAGGGGAGAGGGAGAGAGGGATGGAGAGAGGAAGGGAGGGAGAGAGGAAGGGAGGGAGAGAGGGAGGGAGTAAGAGAGGGAGGAAGGGAAGGAGAGAGGGGAGGAAGGGAGGGAGGGAGAGAGGGAGGGAGAGGGAGGGAGGAAGGGAAGGAGGGAGGGAGAGAGGAGGGGTGTGACACAATCAGTCAGCTAGTGTGTATGCACGTTGTGTTGGTAATCATTGCTTCCTCAGTTCGTATACTAATTCACAATGAGTCAGCTAGTGTGTATGCATGTTGTGTTGGTAATCATTTCTTCCTCAGTTCGTATACTAATTCACAATGAGTCAGCTAGTGTGTATGCACGTTGTGTTGGTAATCATTTCTTCCTCAGTTCGTATACTAATTCACAATGAGTCAGCTAGTGTGTATGCACATTGTGTTGGTAATCATTTCTTCCTCAGTTCATATACTAATAAACAATCATTGAGCTAGTGTGTATGCACATTGTGTTGGTAATCATTTCTTGCTCAGTTCGTATACTAATGCACAATGAGTCAGCTAGTGTGTATGCACGTTGTGTTTGTAATCATTTCTTCCTCAGTTCGTATACTAATACACAATGAGTCAGCTAGTGTGTATGCACATTGTGTTGGTAATCATTTCTTCCTCAGTTCGTATACTAATAAACAATCAGTGAGTTAGTGTGTATGCATGTTGTGTTGGTAATCATTTCTTCCTCAGTTCGTATACTAATACACAATGAGTGAGCTAGTGTGTATGCACGTTGTGTTGGTAATCATTTCTTCCTCAGTTCGTATACTAATGCAAAATAAGTGAGCTAGTGTGTATGCACGTTGTGTTGGTAATCATTTCTTCCTCAGTTCGTATACTAATACACAATGAGTGAGCTAGTGTGTATGCACGTTGTGTTGGTAATCATTTCTTCCTCAGTTCGTATATTAATACACAATGAGTGAGCTAGTGTGTATGCACGTTGTGTTGGTAATCATTTCTTCCTCAGTTCGTATACTAATACACAATGAGTGAGCTAGTGTGTATGCACGTTGTGTTGGTAATCATTTCTTCCTCAGTTCGTATACTAATTCATATTTTCTGCTCAGGGCTCGACCTTAGCAGTAGCCCAAGGTGTTTTGCCTACCAAATGTTTGCTCAGGCTACCAGATGTCTAAACCTGGTAGTCCACCGGGCTACTATATATTTGTTTTACATGTTCAGTTACTCTACAATCAAATATATATTTCACGGTATATTTCTCATGATTTTCAAAAAACCTAACAAATGTTTAAATAAAAATAAATTATTTTACTATATTCTCTCATGTTTTTTTAATGTCTTAAAAGTATGGGGGCTACCAGATTTTATAACCTGGTAGCCCGATGGCTACCACTGAAGAAAGTTAAGGTCAAGGCCTGTAACTGCCATTTTTCACATGGAAATAATAAAACAACAGGAGATAGTTTTGATCAACACTGAAATTGGCTGCTCTACGTTTCTGTTTTTCTGTAAGAAACAACTAGAAATTTTTCGCTATTAAAGCTGTTTTTGATAACTTAAATTAGAAGTACTTACATTTTATTACTTAGCATATTAATTTCCATCCACCTGAACTGGTTCTGGTCATCCAGGTTTTTGTAATATCCGAAAAAGTATTTTTCATAATTATAAAAACGCACGTTTGTCTGAGAAGTAATGGTTATCGATCCGAACTCTAGTTATTTTTAGACAATAATTCCCCGTTTAAACATCACAGACTTTAGCTTCTCTCTGTTATGATCTTATCCAAATATGTGTTGCAGGTTTGTAGATTAACTTAACTTAGTGTCCATTTTTACGGGTTGAAACTAGGGTTTGTGCCTTTAATAACTCCTCAGTTATCAATACACCTCATCATAGCTACCCGTAATACAGACTACAATGTGTGTTGCAGGTTTGTAGATTAACTAAACTTAGAGTCCATTTTTATTTTCTGAAACTATAGGGTCTGTGTCTTTAAAAATGTTCTGCCTGTCTCTTATTGCATACATACCAGTGAGATCATTGATACGTTTGTGTTGTGGACTTCCCTTGATCTGTGTCATTCGGTTATTGAGGTCGGTGAATGACTGCTGGTTATTGCCACCTGGACCATCTGAAAAACACACATAAAATATCAATACAGGTTTTTTTCAAAGTCATTTTATTCTCACTTTACACACATTCGTCTGAGAAGTAATGGTTATCAAGCCGAACTCTAGTTATTTTTAGACAATGATTCCCTGTTTAAACACATCACAGACTTTAGCTTCTCTCTGTTATGATCTTATCCAAATGTGTGCTGCATGTTTGTATATTAACTAAACTTAGTGTCAATTTTCCTGGGCTGAAACTATAGAGTCTGTAAATTATATCAGAGTTCCATCTGCCTCTATGACTCTTGGACTGATGGTGGGAAGTTGTGAGTGAAACTATAGGGTCATGGACTTCTATCAGAGTTAATCTATCTGCCTCTATGACTCACTTGGACTGATGGTGGGAAGCTGTGGGTGAAACTATAGGGTCTGTGACTTCTATCAAAGTTAATCTATCTGCCTCTATGACTCACTTGGACTGATGGTGGGAAGCTGTGGGTGAAACTATAGGGTCTGTGACTTCTATCAAAGTTAATCTATCTGCCTCTATGACTCACTTGGACTAATGGTGGGAAGCTGTGGGTGAAACTATAGGGTCATGGACTTCTATATCAGAGTTAATCTATCTATCTCTATGACTCACTTGGACTGATGGCGAGAAGCTGTGGGTGAAACTATAGGGTCATGGACTTCTATATCAGAGTTAATCTATCTATCTCTATGACTCACTTGGACTGATGGTGGGAAGCTGTGGGTGAAACTATAGGGTCATGGACTTCTATATCAGAGTTAATCTATCTGCCTCTATGACTCACTTGGACTGATGGCGGGAAGCTGTGGGTAACTTGGCACATTCAGAGTCTTGTTGGTTATCCTTCCTTTCATCTTGTTCTGCATTGTGTTGCGCTGGTTTCTTCTCACTAGCAGAGACTCGGACCCGGGCAACTGAAACACACAAAAACTCCACCATTGACATCTTAAAACTTGTTTTGTTTAACGACACCACTAGTGAACACTGATTTATTGATCATATCGGTTATAGGATGTCAAACATTTGGTAATTCTGACATAGTCTTCAGTTCAAATTTATGTTGTTTGACAACACAACTAGAGCACATTGATTTATTGATCATCAGCTATTGGATATCAAACATTTGGTAACTCTGAAAATTATAGTATTCAGTTCAAATTTATTTTGTTTAAGGACACCACTAGAGCACATTCATTTATTAACCATCAGTTATTGGATGTAAAACATTTGGTAATTTTGTCATATAGTGTCAGAGAGGAAACCTGCTACATGTTTCCAGATGCACTATCCCAAAGATAGGATAGCACATACCACAGCCTTTGATATACCAGATGCGATGCACTGGCTGGAATGAGAAATAGCCCAATGGGCCCACCAACGGGGATCGATCCTAGACTGACCACACACTTTATCACTGGGCTACATCCAGCCCCCTCCACTGTAGGTAAAATAATAATGAAGCCATAATCAAATAAATGCTAGATTTCCATCCCTGCAGCTCCCCCCGGGGATACAAGCCCACCCCATCTGTTTAGCCTTGTTATTGTAATGAGCTTTTCACAATTTCTGTCTGTACAAAATGTTGGGGAGACTGTTATTGGTAATTAAAGGTAGGAGAGTAATTTATCGTAGTTGTTAACAATGTGGTTCAGACTTTAAAGTAAAGTTTGTTTGTTTTATTTAACGACGCCACTAGAGCACATTGATATTTTATCTTATCATCGGCTATTGGTCATTCTGACACTGGGTTTTTTAGAGGAAACCCGCTGTCGCCACATAGGCTACTCTTTTACGACAGGCAGCAAGGGATCTTTTATTTGCACTTCCCACAGGCAAGATAGCACAAACCATGGCCTTTGTTAAACCAGTTATGGAACACTGGTCAGTGCAAGTGGTTTACACTTACCCATTGAGCCTTGCGGAGCACTCACTCAGGGTTTGGAGTCGGTATTTGGATTAAAAATCCCATGCCTCGACTGGAATCTGAACCCAGTACCCACCAGCCTGTAGACCGATGGCCTAACCACGACGCCATCGAGGCCAGTCGGTTCAGACTTTAGAACAGATTCTCAATTACTAGCATTTATTTCCAGATAAAAAAGTCACAAGCAGAGATTGCCTTCCATTCAACAAAAATTAACAGATTATTGATACAATACCGATACTGATAGTGATACCAATACCAATACCGAGCGGTATTTTCAGTATACTCGGCTTTAAATGCATGCCCGAGTTAAGTGTCACCCTCTAATTTCATCCAAATAAAATTCAATTCCATACACAAGGCCCTCATCTCTCTCTCTTCTTTTCAGCTATTTTGTGTTTGTCAGATATATTGTTAGTTCTTTATTAAATGGCGGATGACATTTTTCAACACCAAAATTTCGGTATTTTGAAATTTACTTGGTACAGTAAAATAGTTATTGACATGATACCGATACTGAATGGGGCTACTACCATATACAGTATACCACCCAGCTCTATAAATGAATTTCTAGCCCCGTTATGAATATGGTCCCCACCTCTGCCTCGTCTGGTTCGGGGATGTCCACTTCCTCCTCCAGCGAGCCAGACACGATGTTGGTGCCATTGCCACTGGTGATGTGCTCCTCTACACTCTCCGTGTGGTGGTTGCTGTTACATGTGACGTTCACCTCAGGGCTGCTGTCGGGGGATGACTGGGTCTGTGTCACAGAGGAGCCAACATTTCCCTAGAAATAAAAACCAAAATTAATTTCATTTCAACTTCTTTTCGTGCTTATATTCAATTAAATTTCAAGCATGCTGTCCTGGGCACACACCTCAGCTATCTGGGCTGTCTGTCCAGGACAGTGGGCTAGTTGTTGATGGTTACTGAGAGAAAAGAGGGTGTAGTGACCTCACACCTACCCACTGAGTCGTTAAAACTCGCTCTGGGTGGGAGATGGTACTGGGGTGCGAACCCAGTACCTACCAGTCTTATGTCCAATGGCTTAACCACAACACCACCAAGGCCGGACGATCCTAGTCATATCCTGCTACTAATATTCTGTGTGGTTGCAGGACAGTGGGCTAGTTGTTGATGGTTAGTGAGAGAGAAGAGGGTGTAGTGACCTCACACCTACCCACTGAGTCGTTAAAACTCGCTCTGGGTGGGAGATGGTACTGGGGTGCGAACCCAGTACCTACCAGTCTTATGTCCAATGGCTTAACCACAACACCACCAAGGCCGGACGATCTTAGTCATATCCTGCTACTAATATTCTGTGTGGTTGCAGGATAAAAATAAACAACACCATATTAAGCTTGGGTTTGTTGACCCACTGACCTGTGACCTTCGCCTCTCCCCTGATTGGACGGTTTGTAACGATGTCACTGTGAGACATTCTTCAACTTTCTTTGTGTTCCCATCTTCATTGTTATCCTGGGGGGAAAAAAATCGAAGTTTTATAAAATATAACAAAACAAATAAATTCATCACTAAAATATTTATTAACATCCATTCATCCAGTTTGTCCATCCATCCCTGCATTACTTTCTACATTTTTTCCTTCTACGGGCAGCAAGGAATGAAAGAAACAATACATGAAGGACAGATGTATAGAAGGGGGGGTAAAAGTAGAAAGGAATGAAGGGGTGGATGGATGGATGGATGGATAGTTGGACACGATGGATGGATGGATGGATCCATCGATCGATCAATGGATGGATCAATGGATGGATGGATGGATCCATCGATCAATCAATGGATGGATCAATGGATGGATGGATGGAATGAAGGCTGGTTGAATGGATGGAAGGATGGATGGAAGGATAGATGGATGGATGGATGGATGAATGGAAATATGGTTGGATGGATGGATGGATGGATGGATGGATAAATGGACTGATAAGTGGGATAGAGGGATAAATAGATAGATAGATGAACTGATGGACAGATAAAGTAGTGGATGGGTGGATGGGAAGGATGGATGGATGGATGGATGGATGAATGAATTGATGGATGGACAGGATGGATGGATGAATGGACAGATGGATGGATGGACAGGATGGATGGATGGATAGATGAATGAACTGATGGAGGAATAGACTGATGAACAGATGGATGGATATATGGACAAACGGATGGACGGACAGATGGCTTTTGGATGTGTGGATGGAAAGATGGATGGAAAGATGGATGGAAGGATGAGCAGGATGGATGGAAGGATGAGCAGGATGGATGGAATGATGGATGGATGGACAAACAGATGGATGGATGAAAAGACTGATGGATAGACTGACGGACAGATGGATAGATGTATGATGTATGGAAGGACAGATAAACAGGATGTATGGATGGACAGATAAACAAATAAACAGGATGTATGGATGGACTGATAAACAGGATGTTTGGATGGATGGATGGCCAGAATGACGACACTGAGATGGAATGGTAGATACCTGATCCTGTTCTTCTTTCTTTGTGTTACAGTTGAAGGACATATCATTTCCCTTGTGTTTCTTCGTTGCATAGAAATCTGGACCATGCACGGTTTTCACGTGCTTCCTCAGGGAACTGGGATCCGTGTAGCGCTTCGTGCACCCAATTGCTTTACACACGTACGGTTTCTGTAATCAAACACAAGGAATTGGAGCTATTGCTTCATGTTACATCACCCATATCTGGTGGAATCATGGTTACAGTGACGTGGTTGTAATAACAATATCCTTGTCTTTACAATAATCCTGACACTGGTTTCATAAAATCAGTACGACACACAAGTTTGTGTAATAAAAACGAATATATCACAGTGTGTAATTCACAGCATTCTAATGGGACATAACACTTTGATTTGTACCATGCTATTTTTAACCATATGGGTAATAATCTCTATATATCACAGTGTGTAACTCACAGCATTCTAGTGGGACGTAACACTTTGATTTGTACCAAGATATTTTTAACCATATGGGTAATAATCTCTATATATCACAGTGTGTAACTCACAGCATTCTAGTAGGACGTAACACTTTGATTTGTACCAAGATATTTTTAATCATATGTGTAATAAAGACGAATAAACCAGTGTGTAACTCACAGCGTTTGAGTGGGTCCGATTCTGATGCTTGGCGCGGTCTGAAGCGTTGCTGTAATAATCTCTATATATCAAGTAACTCACAGCCTTCGTACACTTTGATTTGTACCGGGAAACTCACACATGTATGGCTTTTCTCCCGTGTGTGAGCGCAGGTGAGTCTTCAGATTCTCCAGCCGTGAGTAAGCCTTTGAACAGCCTTCAAACTGAAGAGATAATGGCATTTTTGTTATTCATAAGCATAACATATTGTCAAAATCACTTTAAAAAGGGGGGGGGGGGGCATTTTCATTATGCGATTACTCACATCGACTTGTTGAATGCGATCAAATCATGCTGTGAGAACACCTAAATCGGAACGACTTTAGCATTATACATTTCCATATTTGTAGAGTCAACAAATCGCATGTGACAAGACTAATTGCATGAGAACGTCCCTTTAGGCTTCAAATCTGGTTTTTTTGTTTTTTAGATTTGTTGTTATCTTCACAATTCAGAAGCCCTTTCATTAATGTAATGTCATTTCTTAAAGGGACAGACCCTAGTTTTTATTTTATTGCTTAAGATTATTCATTTCCGTACATCCGAAGTGTTTCTGGTCATTCTAGTATTTCTAATAAAGCGAAATGCATTTTTCATATTTTTAAACTCAGTGTTCCTGCCAGAAAGAAATTTTTTGGTATGGCGCTATGGAATTGAATGCAACCACATTCAACAGGGGGTTAGGGTTAGAAAATAATACAGTAATGATAAGAGTAATTAATTTTGTCAAAAGGTTAACTTAGAAAAATAAATATGAGAAACAAGTTGGGTATGGCGTCATACCCATTTTACCCTCTAGCAGAAACTGAAGTTTATCTATAGGGTCTGTGACTTTAATATTTGACTGTATAACTTAGCAAAACTTTATTATAAACATAACCTTTAAAGGAACATTCCTGAGTTTGATGCAATTTTTAAGATGTTATCGACTAACAGAGACTTTTTAACAATTGTAATTACATATCAAATATATTTTTCTGCATAAAATATTAGAGGCTGTATATTAATCGTATTTGTGATCGTTCTAAAATTTGTAATACGTTAAATTTCATTTTATTTCCTAAAATATATTTTTTCGTATGTACGAAATTATTTGAAGACAAAATCCAGATTGGGCTTCTTACAAAGATGATCAGAAACACATTGAATATACAGACACTGATATTCTGAACAAGAAAATATATTTAATATGTAAGTTTAATCGTAGAAATATTTTATTAGTCGGAAACATCATACAATGAAGCAAACTCGGGAATGTCCCTTTAAATATGTTGTTTTATTGCATTTTGTTTGAAATCTTACTACAGCAAAAGCCTGCTGTTAACAGATAGGCTACTCTTTTTAATTAGCAGCATTTTCCCACAAGCATGTAGCAATGAAAAAATACCTTTGAAAGAAAAATCTGGCAAAACTTTGCAAGGTCTTAAAAAAGATAGGGGTGGGGCAAGCTTTTCAAAACAAAAACAAATGTGGTGGCATTAAAATTAAGATTGTGGAATAAATGATATTAGTCTTACTGTAGTAACAAATATTTTAATCTAATTTAGAAAACAAAAACAAATGTGGTGGCATTAAAATTAAGATTGTGGAATAAATGATATTAGTCTTACTGTAGTAACAAATATTTTAATCTAATTTAGAAAACAAAAACAAATGTGGTGGCATTAAAATTAAGATTATGGAATAAATGATATTAGTCTTACTGTAGTAACAAATATTTTAATCTAATTTAGAAAACAAAAACAAATGTGGTGGCATTAAAATTAAGATTGTGGAATAAACGATATTAGTCTTACTGTAATAACAAATATTTTAATCTAATTTAGAAAACAAAAAATTTTCAGTGTCCTCTTGTAATCCACAAGGAATTTAAACAACAACATTTTTTTTTACGTTTATTATGTGCATCAATTTAATTTTATTAATCATCTTGTTTTCTTTTTCTTTTTTCCCTTTTTTCTTATTCTTTTTCTTTTACCTATTAAATTTAAATATGACTTTGATCTTCCACATAAACATAGTAAACAATTTTTTTTTTAAATATATATATATTACAATTTCTTTTTTCAATATTAAACAATTATTTTATTCTTTTTCAGAATTATCAAAGTGACATTTTCAAAGTCTACATGTAAACTTCCTAAAAATAATTTAGCCATGTAACATTTCCAGCAGTTATTTTTCTTACTCTGTAGAGGCATAACACCTGCGGAAAATGTCAAAACGTCGACCTGCCCTCTCAGACTGTTTTCCAAACAACTACTAATGTTCCTAGCTGCAGCCACAGATGGTTATGCTTGAGCGAAAACTCTGAGACTGTTTTCTAAAGAACTGATAATATAACATTTTGCAACATATGGTTTCACTTCTGGCAGCAAAGCACGCTGTAATGTCAATAGGTGTGCGTAAGTGAAAACCTAAAAGGTGTGGTTACTCGAATAGTAGCAATCGTTTCGGCATCGTGGGGAGTATAAAACTCATGAACAATCCATTTCTTTGCAATACAAGTATTTCTCAACATGCTTCAGCATATGACTTACGTATGTACGTATTATCATCAATGAAACAATGCTTTTGTAAGCAGAACGTTGAGGTCATACACTGCGATCAGTTGAACCCTTTAACCTCGGCAACTAGTTTAGTCTGTTCCTTTAACATTAAAGGTGCACACCCTAGTTTCAGCCCGTGATAATGGACACTAAGTTTAGTTAATCTACAAACCTGCAACACATATTTAGACACGGTTATAACAGAGAGAAAGTAAAGTCTGTGGTGTTTCAAAAGGGAAATATCGTCTATTGTTTAGAATGATGAAAAAATGCATTTTTGGTGACCATAACCACTTCAGGTGTAAGAAAATTAATGTTCTAAATAATAAAAGGTAAGTACTTGTAATTTAAATTATCAAAAATGGCTTTAATAGTGAAAAATATGTCGTAGTGTTTAAAGACTAGGGTCTGTCACTTTGATAGTGAAAAATATGTCGTAGTGTTTAAAGACTAGGGTCTGTCACTTTGATAGTGAAAAATATGTCGTAGTGTTTAAAGACTAGGGTCTGTCACTTTGATAGTGAAAAATATGTCGTAGTGTTTAAAGACTAGGGTCTGTCACTTTGATAGTGCAAAAAATATGTCGTAGTGTTTTAAAGACTAGGGTCTGTCACTTTGATAGTGAAAAATATGTCGTAGTGTTTAAAGACTAGGGTCTGTCACTTTGATAGTGAAAAATATGTCGTAGTGTTTAAAGACTAGGGTCTGTCACTTTGATAGTGAAAAATATGTCGTAGTGTTTAAAGACTAGGGTCTGTCACTTTGATAGTGAAAAATATGTCGTAGTGTTTAAAGACTAGGGTCTGTCACTTTGATAGTGAAAAATATGTCGTAGTGTTTAAAGACTAGGGTCTGTCACTTTAATACACAGACTAAGAAGCCAGGAATGAAAGGAATGTAATGATTCCAAACTGGTGTGTCAATTGTAGATTTACCATCATTGTTTACTTTGTTTGTGAACATAACCTCTCTAAACCAGATATCTTTTAAAACATTTTACTTGGTTCTATAGGTGTCCAGTTTACAGGGGTTTCAATGTATATATGCCCAGAACCTAATATTAATCCGGTTTAGACAGGATCCAGGGTTTAAAAGGTCATGTTGTAGAATTTAGAAAATTTGGGACCATGAAACTTGGCCGATTTTGACAGGATTCTGGTTTGTTCAGGGTTTGGTTTAGACAGGTTTCACTGTATACACACACGCAGAGAGAGAGAGAGAGAGAGAGAGAGAGAGAGAGAGAGAGAGAGAGAGAAACAGAGAGAGAGGGGAGGGGAGGGGAGGGGAGGGGGGAGGGAGGGAGAGAGGGGGAGGGGGAGGGAGAGAGAGAGAGAGAGAGAGAGAGAGAGAGAGAGAGAGAGAGAGAGAGAGAGAGAGAGAGAGAGAGAGAGAGGGAGGGAGGGAGGGAGGGAGGGAGGGAGGGAGAGAGAGAGAGAGAGGGAGAGAAGAGAGAGAGAGAGAGAGAGAGAGAGAGAGAGAGAGAGAGAGAGAGAGGAGAGGAGGAGAGAAGAGAGAGAGAGAGAGAGAGAGAGAGAGAGAGAGAGAGAGATGGTTGTCATACAAAGTGTTTTGCAGATAGTCAGTTATTATGCAAGATGTCATTCAAAGACAGTTGTTTTGTTTACAGACAGGTCAGGTCTTTAGATTGCATCAAAGTCGAAGGGATAAACGTTGTGCCTAAAACAATCACACCCAAATTAACTACAAACATGCTGACCTCAAAATATTTCACTTCAAAATCACTGAAATTTTAAGTTTAATCCGATTAAAATAACCTGAAATACATTTCTGAATACTGACAACTCTTCAGCAGCTGTTAATTACAATACTGAACTAAAACAATCTAATTCCTGTGCTCAGAAAAGACTACAGTCCCTGTTTGTACCCAAATTAGTAAGATCTAAAGTCCTGCACGTTAAAACACCTTGTGAGAGTTAGGACCTCCACAAGTCCAAAATATTGGACTTGAGTACTCGAGGATCAAACTTGACCCAGACCCGAGTACCCGACACTTACATTATATAATAATTAATGAGACTAAGGAATAAAGTAAAATAGCATTATGCATTTTAATTCCAGCGCTGAACGTGGATGTCAGATCAATGAAATCTTCCTATTGAATTGCATTCCACACATTCATGTAACCTTATAATCCGGGTCCAGGAAATTCTTGAAATCCTACGTTAAAATCCGTGCCATCTGACACATTTTGGAGGAAAGGATGATTAAAATGCGAGGAAATACAACGTTCCATGCGAGGAAAACAGCTGATCCGAGGAGAATTCCCACTCCTCAAACAATATACAGTTGAATACTGTTGGCTTGAACCCAGTCGGTGCTTGAGAAAGTGTTCGCCCCATCGGGTAGTTCGACCTAACCATTCGGTTTACATACAGTGAGTGTAACGCATGACTTCGTTTTTGGTTCGAGTGCAAGTTCCAGGGATGTGAGAGGGGCTGGAACAAAAAAGCTTACTGCGGCCGGGGTCCAGGGGCTGCTCAAGGGCCCCTGAAGGAAAATTGTTGTTTGCAACCCCTAGAACTGCCAAAAATTTCATTCAATGCTAACAAATCTAAACTGGTTATAACTTATAATATAAGGCACACATCATAAACTTGAAACCGTGAAAACATGCAAATGAACCTTGTGTGGTCAACAGTATTGAACATCATGTTTTTATATTTTTAGCGCATTTACGCATTTGCGCATAGCTCTGACATCCCTGAAGTTGAGGTGTAATCGACCCTTAAGAATTCGACCCAACGAGATTCTACTGTAATTAAATCCAGGGTTTCTAGAATTTTTATAAAAAGCACTAGCCATGGGATCAGTGATTTTAAATATTTACTAGCCATGATTAAAAATTCACTTGCCCTACTTTACTTTAAGTTAATACAATTTTACTAAATAATAGTAATAATCGGATATGTCACCTAAAACGGGAGATAGAGCTTAAAAACACTAACAGTGGGGGGTGGAGTGAGGGCAGGGTATTCATATTTACAAAATAGACATAACTGCAACATTGACTAAAAAAATATTCTCTAGCCGTTGGGCATGGCAATATTAGTTATTTACTAGCCCAACACTGAATATCACTAGCCATGGGAGTGGGGCTATCATAATCTAGAAGCCCTGTTAAATCAGAGTGTTCTTTCTTGTATGGGTACATGTGTGAACGGACTGGAGTCTTGCTAGACTCAGCCTGTGCCCGAGTACTCGTGGAGGTCGACCCTAGTGAGAATATTACCCACCGTGCACTTGTGTGGTTTTTCTCCTGTGTGGCGCCTCATGTGCACGACAAGCATGTACTGAGCCTTGAAGGGTTTCTCCTCCCGGTTACAGTCCGTCCACCGACACACAAACTGCTTCTTGTTTGCCTGGATGTGGTCCTGGTTTATGTGCTGCAAACAGAATGGAGATGTTATAAAATTTAATGTAAAGAATTGAATACACTTTTACATTCAAAACTGTATTTGTGTATGATTGTAACATGACCTCTTGTTGGCCTGGATGTGGTCCTGGTTTATGTGCTGCAAATGGAGATGGAGAAGTAATCAAATTTAATGTAAAGAATTGAGTAAGCTTTTACATTCAAAACTGTATCTGTGTATGACAGAGTACAATGGATATGACTTCTTGTTAGCCTGGATGTGGTCCTGGTTTATGTGCTGCAAACAGAATGGAGATGTTATAAAATTTAATGTCATGAACAAACAAACAAAAAAACAAACAAAAAAATGCACAAATGGGTTAATGATATCTCAGCACAAAAATCCTCTTTCTGTGATATATAAGAGAGACTTAATTGGAATTTAAAATGTTATCAGTATTACCAAATGTTATTAACTTTAATGTATCGAATGTATTGGGTGCTACACTGTACTTATGATACTGTAGCTACAGAATAAAGCTAGGCACATATTATCAATTGTCATGACTGAGTTGGTCAACTCGACGGTTGCATTGTAATTTCTCCAACTCCCAAATTACGACGGGTGCGCTCAGATTAACAACTAATTGGTCATAGCTGTTGTATACGACAAGAATCGAGTTTTACAAGCGTTCAGACTAGCAACTGGACAGTCATAAAAGTTGCGAGTTCGGCGAGTTGGCCAACTCCATCATGACAGTTGGTAAGCTGACCCTAGCATAAGATAAAATACTAACTGACACTAAAACAGTACATTGTATTTTAAAGCCTAGATCACATTATAAGATGTGACATGACGTGACGCAACTCTACTGTCGACTTGAGTCACATTGTGTAGTATGTATTGAAAAACAAGTCATCTGCAACTGATTTTTAGTTAGTCTGATGATATTTAACACAACCGAACATGTTCAGTCACTGACAACAGCTGTCATATAGTGTGAAAAGGTAATCACTCACGATGTGACATGACCATCTATTTGAGTCGCATCTTTTAATGTGATCTAGGCTTAAAACTTTTAAAATAATTAGATTGGTGGCCTGACTCGGGATCGGGGGGGGGGGGGGGGGGGGGGTAGAGTTGAAAATGGGCAGAATTTGAAAACAGCAATTAGTAAAAAAGTTAATAGAATTAAAAAAAGAAAAGAAAAAAGTTACAAGCCAAAAATAAAAAGAATTGACTGCACGGTCAAATATTTATATAATTTGGAACATTTTAGAAGGACAGTCTAAAGCTCGTGATAATTGAAAATTATTTCACTCGGGACTTAACATCATACGAAATGGAAGCTCATGTAATATCCTATAATTCTGGTTCAAATTTCACACCCACCCAACAGGTCCACCGGACCACACTGTGTCCCTGAATAACAATAAATTTGTCAACAGAATAAATGTAAGCTCATGCAGCAATGAAAACCTTAAATGAACAACACCTAAAATGTTAAGAAAATAAAGAAGGCTGAAAACCAACATAAAACATTAAACTTTAACACCAATCTTACCTATTTCCATTATTTCCTAGTCTGCATGCAATGAAAATCATATACATTTGTTAAAAGCAGAAAATATAAGCCACAAGTGTCCAATGTCCAATGTCCAATTTATTTAAAGGTCCTGTGTTAAAGTTGAAACTACAATCTTTTGGGTTTTTTCACAATTAGTTGTAATAAATAACTTCAAACAATTGATCCCATGCATAATCTTTCCATAATTAACTCAAAAATAATAATTTTATAAAGTCTTGTACTGGGCCCATATTTTCGAAGCTATCTTAGCCTACGAAATCGTGAAATCATCGTAAGCTATGACGTCACTATGGCGTGCGCTGTAGTGACGTCACAACCTACGACGGTTTTACGATTTCGTAGGGCTAAGATGGCTTCGAAAATAGGGCCCCTGGATGACAAGAATAATTTGTGGCTAACTATAGCATGGTCACCATCTTTGTTTCTTTAAATTATCATCTGTTTGCAAATAATTTAAAAAAACAACTTAGTGTGTTGAATGTGTAAGCATAAAACAGTGACGTCACTAGTTAATGTGTGTGACTATTCAGTTGTAATTTTTTATATACCTACATGTATAGCTGAAGGTATAAACTTTGTTTCACAGCAAAAATTAATTTTAAAATTTATTACTACAGGCCTGTAGCCAATGGGGGGTCGGGGGGGGGGGGGTTGGTCAACCCTCCTACCGGTAACTTTTTTTTCTCTATTCGTCAATGCTCTCTGCCCTGCTCCCCCCCCCCCCCTCAAAATCCTGGCTACGGGCCTGTAATGCAACTCTGACAAAGCACCTTTAATATTGTTAAATTGACTCAAGATTCAGAGTCAGATTTACCACACAGTATTTATGTCATGAAGTGTTCAATTTAATCAACATTCAGAGTCAGATTTACCACACAGTATTTATGTCATGAATGTTCAATTTAATCAACATTCAGAGTCAGATTTACCACACAGTATTTATGTCATGAAGTGTTCAATTTAATCAACATTCAAAGTCAGATTTACCACACAGTATTTATGTCATGAAGTGTTCAATTTAATCAACATTCAGAGTCAGATTTACCACACAGTATTTATGTCATGAAGTGTTCAATTTAATCAACATTTTGGGATGAATTAACGAAACCTGATTTTTTTAAATGCAAGTGTTTATATACATGTTTCAGCATTGCAAATGTATGTAGATGAACATTTTTGTTGTGTTTGTTTTGTTTAGCAACACTACTACAGCACATTGATTTGTTAATTATTGGAAACTTTACTTGAAATTAAGATTTACTCAAAATTTACTTGAAATTAAGATTTACTAAAATTTTACTTGAAATTAAGATTTACTCAAAATTTACTTGAAATTAAATTTATTCAAAATTTTGTCAAATTTACTCAATATTAATTAACATTTTATATCAGATTCAATAATTTTATTTGTCAAATTTAATAAATATTCCTTACATTTAAACAGACTTATCAAACATTATGTCAGATTTACTCAATATTAATTAACATTTTATCAGATTTTCTCAATATTAATTATAATTTTGTCAAGTTTACTAAACATTACTTAACATTTTATCAGATTCACTCAATATTAATTTACAATCAGTCAGATTTATTCAAAAAGAAATTCTGATTTACTCAATATTACTTAATATTTTATCATATTTACCGCATTCCACGTTTTGTCAAGATTTACTAAAAAAAAATTCAGACTGTCTCAACACAAAGTATGACACAAACTTTAACGAGATTGTCTTACAAATCGAATTCACAGCAGCAGTCAATTTTACTTAATATTACTCAATATTACTTAATATTTTATCAGATTTACTCAATATTTTGTCACAATTTACTCAATTTTTATCAAGATTTACTGCACATTTTGTCAAGATTTACTCAAATGTTTTTAGATTTACTCAACACAAACCTTAAAGAGATTATCTTGCAAGTCGAATTCACAGCAGCAGTCAATATTACATAAAATTGCTCAATATTTTATCACATTTACTCAACATTTTGTCAAGAATTACTTAATTTGTTTCAGATTGACTCAACACAAACCTTAACAAGATCATCTTGCAAGTTGAATTCACAACAGCAGTCATTACTTTTTAACATTACTCAATATTACTTAATATTTTATCAGATTTACTCAACATTTAATATAATTTAATATTACTCAATATGTTTTCAATATTTACTCAACACAAAATGTGAAACAAACCGTAACAGGATCATCTTGCAAGTCAAAGTCATACCAGCAGTCGATATTACTCAATATTTTATCAAATTTACTGAACATTTTGTCAACATTTACTCAAATTCTTTAGGATTTACTCAACACAAACCTTATCGAGATCATCTTGCAAGTCGAATTCACAGCAGCAGTCAGTAGTACTTAAATTTGCTCAATATTACTCAATATTTTATCACATCTACTCAACATTTTGTCAAGATTTACTTAATTTGTTTCAAATTTACTCAACACAAACCTTAACGGGATTATCTTGCAAGTCGAATTCATAATTACAGCAGTCGTTATTATTTAATATTACTCAATATTAATCAATATTTTATCACATTTACTCAACATTTTGTCAAAATTTACTCAATTTGTTTCAAATTGACTCAACACAAACCTTAACAAGATCATCTTGCAAGTCGAATTTATAACAGCAGTCATTATTTAATATAACTCAATATTACTCAATATTTTGTCAATATTTACTCAATGTTTTCAGATTTACATGTACTTAACACAAAATGTGAAGCAAACCTTAACAGCAGTCGATATTATTCAATATTTTATCACATTTACTATACATTTTGTCAAAATTTACTCAGTTAGTTTCAGATTGACTCAACACAATCCGTAACGAGATAATCTTGCAAGTCAAATTCATAATTACAGTGGTTGGTATTATTTAATATTAGTTAATATTACTCAATATTACTCAATATTTTAATCACATTTACTCAACATTTTGTCAAGATTTACTCAATGTTTTCAAATTTACTTAACACAAATGTGAAACAAGCCTTAATGGGATCATCTTGCAAGTCAAAGACATAACAGCAGTCGTTATTACTCAATATTTTATCACATTTACTCAACATTTTGTCAAGATTTACTCAAATTGCTTCAGATTGAATTCAACACAAACCTTAATGAGATCATCTTGCAAGTCGAATTCACAGCAGCAGTCGTTATTATTTAATATTGCTCAGTATTACTCAATATTATTCAATATTACTCACTATAATATTCATGTTATCACATTTACTCAGACTGACTCAACACAAACCTTAATGAGATAATTTTGCAAGTCAAATTCACAGCAGCAGTCATTATTATTTAATATTACTCAGTATTACTCAATATTATTGCAATATTACTCACTATAATACTCAGTGTTATCACATTTACTCAGACTGACTCAACACGAACCTTAACGAGATCATCTTGCAGGTCGAATTCACAGCAGCAGTCGACCCAGTGGCAGTTTGTCTCGATGAAGTCGGGTTCTCCTTCCTGCGGAATATGGCCGTCCTTCCCATGACCTTCACCACTGTGATGGTCATCATCGTCGTCGCAGTACTCCTCTGTAGAAGAAAGGAAGGAAGGAAGGAAATGTTTTATTTAACAACAAAACTCAACACATTTATGTATGGTTATATTGCATCAGACATATGGTTAAATACAGCACAAATTGAAGTTTGGAGTGAAATCAGTAAAATTCTGTGATATTTGTATTTGTATTTTTGGTTTAAACCTTGAATTTTTATATTGAGTTGACCACACAGTTAAATCAGACATAAAGAGATAAAGAGAGGAAACCCACTGTCGCCACTTCATGGGCTACTCTTTTCGATTAGCAGCAAGGGATCTTTTATATGCACCATCCCACAGACAGGATAACCTATACCACGGCCTTTGATATACCAGTCGTGGTGCACTGGCTGGAGCGAGAAATAGCCCAATGGGCCCACTGATGGGGATCGATCCCAAACCAACCACGCATCAAGCAAACGCTTTACCACTGGGCTATGTACTTCTCTGTAGAAGAAATGAATGTGTGTTTAATGACACCCCAGCACACCATCTACTTATTTGTTATTAGGAAAGAAGAGGAAAGTACTTAACTTTTATTACAGTGCAACCCCTCAAAACCGGACCCTCTGTAAACCAGAATTCCCTCAAAATCGGATGTTTTACTTGGTCCCTTTGTAAATATCTGTGTAGAAGAGAACCTTTCTAAACCGGATACCTCTGAAAACTGGACTTTTTACTTGGTCCCATGGGTGTCCGGTGTAGAGGAGATTTATTATATTTAGAATAGTAATTTTCATACATCCGAAGTGATTCTGGTCATCCAGGTTTTTGCAATACCCCAAAATGTATTTCTGACAATTCTAAAAATGCACGTTCATCCAAGAAGTAATGGTTATCGAGACAAGCTCTGGGTTGGGTTCTTTTTATGGTATTTCCCTTTTTAAAACATCACAGACTTTATCTTTCCTCTGTTACAACCTTATCTAAATGTGTGTTGAAGGTTGTAGATTAACTAAACGTATTGTTATTTCACAGGTTGAAACTGGGCTCTAAATGTGCCTTTAACGCCAGTCATCCTCTACATATTTTTATTGACACTAATATTGATTTTCATCTTGCAAACAGAAAACTGCATGTCTTCTAGAATTTTTATAAAATCCACTAGCCATGGGATCAGTGATTTTAAACATTTATTAGCCATGATTAAAAATTCACTAACCCTACTTTACTTTAAGTTCATACAGTTTTACTGAATAATAGCAATAATCGGATATGTCACCTAAAGAGGGAGATAGAGCTTAAAAACACTAACAGTGGGGGGTGGAGTGAGGGCAGGGTATTCATATTTACAAAACAAACTTAACTACAATATTTGACAGAAACATTTCACTAGCCGTTGGGCATGGTAATAGTAGTTATAATCTAGAAGCCTTGAAACTGTAATGATTTTAAAAACAAAAAATACCTTTTAAAAAGGCAAAAAATAAACATTATGTCCACTTTAAATAAGAGTATTCAACTCACCATGATGTGTTTCAATTTCTTTCTTGATTTTGGACTTTTTCACATCAGCTGAAGGGTCCATGGTACTACTAACCACACTACTGCTAGCATCTTTAGAGTGGCCAGTGATCTGAACAACAAAAAATTATGAAAATAATGTAAAGTAAAGAGATATTGATTGAAATAAAGACATAGTAATATTAAGTAAGAAGTAGTAGCTGAGAAAAAACAAAAGATTAGAGGTAAAGGAAGGCAATGTTTTATTTAACGATGCACTCAACACATTTTATTTACGGAAGGAAGGCAATGTTTTATTTAATGACATACTCAACACATTGTATTTATGGTTATATGGCGTCGGACATATGGTTAAGGACCATACTGATATTGAGATAGGAAACCCATTGTCACCACTTCATCGGCTGCTCTTATCAATTAGCAGCAAGGCATCTTTTATATGCACCATCCAGAGACAGAATAGCACATACCACAGCCTTTGATGTACCAGTCGTGGTGCACTGGCTGGAGAGAGAAATAGCCCAACGGGGATTGATCCCAGATCGACCATACAGTAAGCGAGCACTTTACCACTGGGCTACATCCTGTCCCAATTAGAAGTAAAGTAAGTCCATTAGCACAAACAAATCTACATTTTTGTATGAGAATTCGTCATTTAAGGCGAGCTATCACTCTTGCTCTCCCCATCACTCTCCTGAGGCCAGTTCAAGGAGATTAATTGTTCACTCCTTTTAATCAGCTTGTGAATTTATATGGTATCAATAGACAGTGAAGAGAGGGGAGCAATTAATCACTGCCCTCAATTAGTTTCACATTTGAGATCTCGTATCAGTTACATACCTCCTACAGAGGGGTCTCACTGTAGTAATAGGGGAGCAACTAATCACTGCCCTCAATTAGTTTCACATTTGAGATCTCGTATCAGTTACATACCTCCTACAGAGGGGTCTCACTGTAGTAATAGGGGAGCAACTAATCACTGCCCTCAATTAGTTTCACATTGAGATCTGGTATCAGTTACATACCTCCTACAGAGGGGGTCTCACTGTAGTAATAGGGGAGCAACTAATCACTGCCCTCAATTAGTTTCACATTGACATCTCGTATCAGTTACATACCTCCTACAGAGGGGTCTCACTGTAGTAATAGGGGAGCAACTAATCACTGCCCTCAATTAGTTTCACATTGAGATCTCGTATCAGTTACATACCTCCTACAGAGGGAGTCTCACTGTAGTAATAGGGGAGCAACTAATCACTGCCCTCAATTAGTTTCACATTTGAGATCTCGTATCAGTTACATACCTCCTACAGAGGGGTCTCACTGTAGTAATAGGGGAGCAACTAATCACTGCCCTCAATTAGTTTCACATTGACATCTCGTATCAATTACATACCTCCTACAGAGGGGTCTCACTGTAGTAATAGGGGAGCAACT
Organism: Gigantopelta aegis; assembly: GCF_016097555.1. NCBI lineage: Eukaryota > Metazoa > Mollusca > Gastropoda > Neomphalida > Peltospiridae > Gigantopelta > Gigantopelta aegis. The sequence continues at coordinate 2,905,186 of NC_054709.1, forward strand.
AATCACTGCCCTCAATTAGTTTCACATTGAGATCTCGTATCAGTTACATACCTCCTACAGAGGGGTCTCACTGTAGTAATAGGGGAGCAACTAATCACTGCCCTCAATTAGTTTCACATTGACATCTCGTATCAATTACATACCTCCTACAGAGGGGTCTCACTGTAGTAATAGGGGAGCAACTAATCACTGCCCTCAATTAGTTTCACATTGAGATCTCGTATCAGTTACATACCTCCTAACTTATATGAATGGCATTTCCATGCTTTCTAACTGTTTATTAAAAGTTAAAATCTCGTTTAATGACATCACTAGAGCACATTGATTTATTAATCATCAGCTATTGGATGTCAAACATTTGGTAATTTTGACATACAGTCTTAGAGAGGAAACCTGCTACATGTTTACATTAGCAGCAAGGGATCTTTTATATGCTACATTTTTACATTAGCAACAAGGGATCTTTTATATGTACCATCCCACATACAGGAGAGTACATATCACGGAATTTGAAATACTAATTATGGTGCACTGATTGGAACAAGAAACAGCCCAATGGGCCAACCAATGGGGATCAATCCCAAACCGATCACGCATCAGACGAGCACTTTACCACTGGGCTATGTCCGATCCCTAACTGTTTATTAATACTCAATACAAAGTGTGCCTGTTTATTAATACTCAATACAAAGTGTGCCTGTTTATTAATAATACAAAGTGTGCCTGTTTATTAATACTCAGTACAAAGTGTGCCTGTTTATTAATACTCAATACAAAGTGTAACTGTTTATTAATACTCAATACAAAGTGACCTTTTATTAATACACAATACAAAGTGGAACTGTTTATTAATACTCAATACAAAGTGTGACTGTTTATTAATACTCAATACAAAGTGACCTTTTATTAATACACATTACAAAGTGTGCCTGTTTATTAATACTCAATACAAGTGTAACTGTTTGTTAATACCCAATACAAAGTGTGCCTGTTTATTAATACCCAATACAAAGTGTAACTGTTTATTAATACCCAATACAAAGTGTGACTGTTTATTAATACCCAATACAAAGTGTGACTGTTTATTAATACCCAATACAAAGTGTGACTGTTTATTAATACTCGATACAAAGTGGGACTGTTTATTTATACTCGATACAAAGTGTAACTGTTTATTTATACTCGATACAAAGTGTGAACCGTTTATTAATACTCAATACAAAGTGTGACTTTATTCATATTCAATACAAAGTGTGACTGTTTATTAATACCCAATACAAAGTGTGACTGTTTATTAATACTCAGTACAAAGTGTGACTGTTTATTAATACTCAATACAAAGTGGAACTGTTTATTAATACCCAATACAAAGTGGAACTGTTTATTAATACCCAATACAAAGTGGAACTGTTTATTAATACTCAATACAAAGTGTCACTGTTTATTAATACCCAATACAAAGTGAGCTATGTGATAGACTTACATGAGGCTCAAACTTGGTGGGTGACCCGATGGTCTGTGAGGTAGGTGGCAGCATGGTGTGACCCAGGGGCTGGTGGCCCATCATCGGGTGCATCATGCTTGGGTAGAAGAACGGCGACCCGGGAATACTCCCGTGCCGGAAATACGGGTTATGAGACATCGCGGGATGGGCAGGGCTGGCTGCTCCAAAAGAAGCTGCAAAAACAAATGGGGAAACAGAAATGGATCAATTCACCAGTCTTTTTATTTGTTTGGTCTTGGTTTGTAATTCCCTTAAATTCACAATTTCTGATTCCCCGTATTCCTTTTTTTTCCTTTTGGTGTAAATTCATAAATTCCCACATGTCAATGAATTATTCCTGGTTTCCAGTCATTGTTCAACCTCAATGCTTGACGCCCAATTGCTCAAACCCCAATTCCTGATTGTGAACTGTTCAAACTCACAATTCCAAATTTCCACTTCCTCAAATCAAGATTTTCGAATTTTCAGTTGTGAATTCATCATATCCACAAGTCCTCAAAACTCCAAGTTCACAATTCTGAATTCCTCAAATCCCATTTAATTATTCCAAATTCCTCATATCCCTTATTTCTGATACTTAACTGCTCAAAATCCAATTCTGAATTTCTCAAATCCCCAATTCCTCATATCCCATTTCATTATTTCAAATTCCTCATATCCCTTATTTCCGATACTCAACTGCTCAAATACCAATTTTGATTTCCTCAAATCCCCAATTACTAATTCTGAATTCCTCAAATCTCTCCACCTTGACCCCCTGGTCCGTATAGTACCTGCAGACAGGTGTCCATACGACCCGCTGGCAGCACTGGAACTCCGCGAGTTGTGCTGGTGAAAGGGAGTTAACTGCAGCGACCCCTCGGAACTGCGCGTCAAACTCTGGATGTCCAAGTAGTCGGAGATGGGAGAGTGAGACAGAGCTCGTTTCCGGTTTTTCCCGACAATACTCGGTCTGGGACTTGTTAATCGAGAACCTGAAAGTGAAAGTTAAAGTGAAAGTATCAGTTAGACATGTGTGTATATAATTAATGCACTCAGTTTAAAGTTCATTGTGTTTAACGACACGACTAGAGAACATTGATTTATTTATTATTTGCTATGGAATCAAACATTTGCTCATTCGTGACATGCAGTCAGAGGAGACATTGTGTTTAATGACATCTCTAGAGAACATTGATTTATTTACAGTGTTCGAAATAAGCACTTGTCCGTTAGTCCTGACAAGAGAAAATCTGCTTGGACAAACAAAATGTACCTCAATAGTTGTCCAGTGGACAAGTAAAAGTGTTCAATGCAGTTTCATTTTGAGCACTTAAAAATGTGGTCCTTGTACTTGAATAAAACATAACATTTATTTGGACAAGTGAAAATATTGGTGGACAAGTAGATTTCTAGATTTATTTGTACAGTGGATTAGTGAAAAAGTTAGCTTACTTCTATCACTGATTTATTCGTGACATATAGTCAGAAGAGAAATCAGCTACATGTATCCATTAGCAGCAAGGGATCTTTTATATGCACTTTCCCGTAGACAGGACAGCACATACCTGTCATGAGGCACTGGTTGGGACCCAGTCAGACAATACATGTAAGTCCACCAAGGGGTTTTGATCCTTTGACCCAAGCACTGTAGACGAGAGCTCTACTGACTAAGCTATATTTTAATAAAGCCCCAGTCACATATACATGATTTCTGCCCCAAATGGCCACAACTTGAAACATCGGGTTTATTCTTGGATATGCATAGTGAGAGCCTAGCGGCTTCCTGGTCATTCTTCAGTATTCTTGGAATGTCTGGATAGGCACCCGACAGTTTTGATCATGTTTAAAACTGTCGGGAGTATTCTTGGAATTTTTCAATTCGTGATGCATTCTTAAAGCAGTCGTGAGTGCATCGTGCACATCCGTAGGTGCACCATAGACATAGTCATGATAGTCGGGGGGGTAATCGTGGGACATGGGAAAGTAGAATGAAATCTTGGCTGATTGGCAGGCCTTTTTAGGTGAGTCTTGCGGACATCGGAGTAAACCAGGAAGGAAGGAAGGAAGTGTTTTCTTTAACGACGCATTCAACACATTTTATTTACAGTTATATGACATCAGACATATGGTTAAGAACCACACAGATATTGAGAGAGGAAACCCGCTATCACCACTTCATGGGCTACTCTTTTCGATTAGCAGCAAGGGATCTTTTATATACACCATCCCACAGACAGGTTAACACATACCACGGCCTTTGATATACCAGTCATGGTGCACTGGCTGGAACGAGAAATAGCCCAATGGGGCCACTGACGGGGATCGATCCCAGGCCGACCGTGCATCGGACGGGCTCTTTACCACTGGGTACGTCCCGTCCCTCAGAGTAAACCAGGAGGCAGTTATGAGAAGCCTTAGTACAGTCGTAGTAATTTGTGGTGCATTCCGAATAAATCATCGTCATGAGTCGTACTGTATTCGTCAAGATACCGTAGTGGAGGTGTACTACGTCGTAGCAGTTCATAATGAATCGGCTTCAAGAACGTAGTGCGATCTCAGTATTAACTTACAGCAGTCGTGAGAAGTCATAAAGAGGTCGTGAGTGAAGCCGATTCGTGCCGATTTTGCCTACAATTTTGGAGCAATCGTGGCAGGATAGCATCGGGGCTATTCGGGGCTATTCGGGGCTATTCAGGGCCATTCGGGATGAAAATTGTGTATATATGACTCAGTCTTTGCAATTTTCAATCTTGTTATTTTAACCAAATTTGATCTATGGGCCTAAAATTTTCACTGAAGGTGGCAAACATCCACATAGTAAGGGTGCGAAATATAAGTCACAGTCCCCATATTTCTTAATTAATTTCATATTCAGTAAGGTTATCAGGTGGGTCTTTTGGCCTACCCGATATATAGAAGATGGCAAATAACCATATATTAATGGGTGTGACATATAAAAGTCATAGTCCCCATACTTTTTAACTAATTTCATATTCAGTAGGGTTATGGGTTTTTTTTGGGGGGGGCCACTCAATGTATATAAGGTGGCAAATATAAAAGTTGCAGTCCCCATACTTTTTAATTAATTTCAATATTCAATATTTGGGGGAGCCACCCGATATATATTGTCCCTGTAAATCTAGTGTCCTTACTTTCCAAGGAGCCTGGTATAGTGATGCTACCACTGCCTGGCGTGGGCGGAATGTCAGAAAAGATGCTTCGCTGACTGAACGATGGAGGCAGGTAGTCGCCTGTTAGAGATCCCGTACTTCCTAGAGGTAGACCTGCAACAACAAAACAAAGATGAAAGGAATGTAACAACACCCCAGCACATTGTCTAGTCGCCTGTTAGAGATCCCGTACTTCCTAGAGGTAGACCTGCAACAACAAAACAAAGATGAAAGGAATGTAACAACACCCCAGCACATTGTCTAGTCGCCTGTTAGAGATCCCGTACTTCCTAGAGGTAGACCTGCAACAACAAAACAAAGATGAAAGGAATGTAACAACACCCCAGCACATTGTCTAGTCGCCTGTTTGAGATCCCGTACTTCCTAGAGGTAGACCTGCAACAACAAAACAAAGATGAAAGGAATGTAACAACACCCCAGCACATTGTCTAGTCGCCTGTTTGAGATCCCGTACTTCCTAGAGGTAGACCTGCAACAACAAAACAAAGATGAAAGGAATGTAACAACACCCCAGCACATTGTCTAGTGGCCTGTTTGAGATCCCATACTTCCTAGAGGTAGACCTGCAACAACAAAACAAAGATGAAAGGAATGTAACAACACCCCAGCACATTGTCTAGTGGCCTGTTTGAGATCCCATACTTCCTAGAGGTAGACCTGCAACAACAAAACAAAGATGAAAGGAATGTAACAACACCCCAGCACATTGTCTAGTGGCCTGTTAGTGACCCTGTACTTCCTAGAGGTAGACCTGCAACAACAAAACAAAAAAGAAAGTAATGTTGGTGTAACTACACCCCAGCACATTGTGCTCAAAGTGAAATGTTTGTTTAATTAGTGGATAGTCAAAAGGAGTAGTTAAATGACACCCCTGGCTAGGGATTTCAAAGCTATCATATCTCTATTGAAATCATAAAACCATCATAGGCTATGAACTCACTACAGCACACACCATAGTGACGTCATAGCCTACGATGGGTTTATGCTTTCATAGTGCCAAGATAGCTTTGAAAATATGGGCCCAGACATTTATTGAACCAGTGGCTATTATAGGAAGAATACCAAATTAGTGAGGATCAATCTGTAAGCAGACTGAAAGAAAGAAGTGTTTTATTTAATGACACACTCAACACATTTTATTTACAGTTATGTGGTGTCAAACATATGGTTAAGGACCACACAGATAATAAGAAAGGAAACCCACTGTCGCCACTACATCACTCCCCTCTATCCACCACCTCCCCCCTCCCCCCCAAACAGTAACTGAGACCTACCTGGTAGACTAGTGGGGCTGAACCTGCGGGCAGACAGGGGGCTGTGGAAGTAGTTTCGCTGCAGCTGCTCCCAGTGGATGCGAGACGCCAGGTGCGTGACCGGTTCTCCCGTCAGATGACTCCGCATGCTCAGAAACGACACATCAGACTGGGCCGGACTCGCCGCCAGACTGAAAATAAAATAATGGTGAAAATTATCTATTCAGAATGAGCCAGACTAAAAATGAAATAGTGAAAAGTATCTGTTCAGACTGAGCTAGACTGAAAATTAAATTATGGTGATAATATCTATTCAGACTGAGTTGGACTGAAAATGAAATCATAGCGATAATTATATATTCAGACTGAGCCAGACTGAAAATAAAATAATGTAGAAATTATCTATTCAGACTGAACTGGACTGAAAATATAATAATAATGAAAATATCTATTCAGACTGAGCCAGACTGAAAATAAAATAATGGTCAAAAATATCTATTCAGACTGAGCTGAACTGAAAAGGAAATATTGTAAAATTATCTATTCAGACATTGTACTTACCCTAGAATGGGTTGATGAAAACACATTTTGCTCACCCTGGAATGGGTTGATGAAAACACATTTTACTCACCCTGGAATGGGTTGATGAAAACATTTTACTCACCCTGGAATGGGTTGATGAAAAGGTGCCGTGGGCGGCCAGTGGTATCTGCCCTCAAGAGTTGAAGCGTTGATGGCCAGAGGGTGGTTTATAGTGTAAGGCTGGATACTTGGGTAGCCCAAGCCGGCTGAAAATATAACACATTGTACAAATTAGTTCAGGGATTAACAAAACATCAAACTTGCTACACGGGGAAACAATTCCATAACAGTAAACAAAACATTTACGCAAACACACAGAGTAAATTGTTAAATGAGCTTAATACAATGTGGATGAATGGACGGATGGACGGATGGATGGATGGAATTATCAATGGATGAATTGATGGATGGATGGATAGATGGATGGGTTGCTGGGTGGGTGGGTGGGATTTGGGTGGATGGATGGAGGGATGCGTGGATGGGTGGATGGATGGATGGATGGATGGTGAATAGATGGATGCATGGATGGATAGATGGATGGATGGATAGATGGATGGATTGACGGATGAACAGATGTTTGGATGGATGGATGGGTTGCTGAGTGGGTGGGATTTGGGTGGGTGGATGGATGGATGGATGGATGGATGGATGGGTTGCTGGGTGGGTGGGATTTGGGTAGGTGGATGGATGGATGGATGGATGGATGGGTGAATAGATGGATGAATGGGTGGATGGGTGGATGGATGGATGGATGGATGAATGAATGGATGGGTTGCTGGGTGGGTGGGATTTGGGTGGAGGGATGGATGGATGGATGGATGGATGGATGGATGGATGGATGGATGGATGGGTTGCTGGGTGGATGGTGAATAGATGGATGAATGGGTGGATGGGTGGATGGATGGATGGATGGATGGATGGATGGGTTGCTGGGTGGATGGTGAATAGATGGATGAATGGGTGGATGGGTGGATGGATGGATGGATGAATGGATGGGTTGCTGGGTGGGTGGGATTTGGGTGGATGGATGGATGGATGGATGGATGGGTGGATGGATGGATGGATGGATGGATGGATGGATGGATGGATGGATGGATGGACGGACGGACGTTCAGATGGATGAATGGGTTGCTGAGTGGGTGGGATTTGGGTGGATGGATGGATGGATGGACAGATGGATGGATGGATGGATGGGTTGCTGGGTGGGTGGGATTTGGGTAGGTGGATGGATGGATGTATGGATGGATGTATGGATGGATGGATAGATGGATGGATGGATGGATGGATGGGTTCCTGGGTGGATGGTGAATAGATGGATGAATGGGTGGATGGATGGATGGATGGATGGAAGGATGGATGGATGGACGGACTGACGGACGGACAGACAGATGTTCAGACGGATGGATGGGTTGCTGAGTGGGTGGGATTTGGGTGGATGGATGGATGGATGGATGGATGGATGTTTGTGAAATGAGCTTAATACCATGTGGATGGATGGATGGATGGATGGATGATTGTGAAATTAGTTTAAAACAATATGGATGAAAGGATGGATGGATGGATGGATCGATGGATGGGTTGCTGGGTGGGTGGGATTTGGGTAGGTGGATGGATGGATGGATGGATGGATGGATGGATGGATGGATGGATGGATGGATGGATGGATGAATGGATGGATGGATGGATGGGTTCCTGGGTGGATGGTGAATAGATGGATGGATGGATGGATGGATAGATGGATGGATAGATGGATGAATGGATGGACGGACGGATGGACAGACAGATGTTCAGACGGATGGATGGGATGCTGAGTGGGTGGGATTTGGGTGGATGGATGGATGGATGGATGGATGGATGGATGGATGGATGGATGGATGGATGGATGATTGTGAAATGAGCTTAATACCATGTGGATGGATGGATGATTGTGAAATTAGTGTAAAACAATATGGATGAAAGGATGGATGGATGGATGGATGGATGGATGGATGGATGGAAAGAAAGAAAGAAATGTTTCATTTAACGATGCACTCAATACATTTTATTTACCGTTATATGGCGTCAGACATATGGTTAAGGACCACACAGATTTTGAGAGGAAACCCGCTGTCGCCACTACATGGGCTACTCTTTCTGATTAGCAGCAAGGGATCTTTTATTTGCGCTTCCCACAGGCAGGATAGCACAAACCATGGCCTTTGTTGAACCAGTTATGGATCACTGGTCGATGCAAGTGGTTTACACCTACCCATTGAGCCTTGAAGAGCACTCACTCAGGGTTTGGAGTCGGTATTTGGATTAAAAATCCCATGCCTCGACTGGGATCCGAACCCAGTACCTACCAGCCTGTAGTCCAATGGCCTAACCACTACGCCACTGAGGCCGGTGGATGGATGGATGGATGGATGGATTGGTGAATGGATGGATGGAGAGAATGACAGATAGATGGACAGAATGACAATCAATCAACCAATCAATACGTAGCAACACACCAGCACACCTTGGATACCAATTAAAGAAGTGTAAAATAATTGCATAAATATGTATTTATTATTTGGGAGACATGACAGTGATCAATTTTAATACGGTTTTTTGTTACATAGTATTAAAAAGATCGCAAAAATCTTGGTATATTGTAGAAGAACAACTGACAAGAACCATTATAGCAATAATTAGTAAATAATGCTATAATATGGTGATGCGAGATTGTCATTATTTAAACTGTAGTTGTGTTTGTATTTTGTATCAGTAAATGATGTTATAATATGGTGAGATGAGATTGTGAGTTTATTAAAACTGTAGTTGTGTTTGTATTTTGTATTAGTAAATGATGTTATAATATGGTGAGGTGAGATTGTGACTTTATTAAAACTGTAGCTCTGTTATAATGGCGAGACAGGAGCTTTAAGTTGGCATTTTATCCCAAAATAGTTACTGTGGGTTTTTTTGGCACCGCCTGTGCAATCAGAAAACGGTTTGTGGTGAGCTGTTTCTGTAACACAGTCTGACATTTGTAGGAGAAACAGAATGAGCTCGGTTTTCACAAATCGCATGGGGTAAATATCTCAATATCTTCATTTACAGCTAATATGGCTACCGTACCGTACATTGAGTGCATGGGATTAATTTGTCAGTGGTTAGGATGGGGGGAAAATACAATCAGAGAATGGGTCTAACGTCCTACAACACATATACCCCAGGCCAACACTACTGATTGAGCTAGATGCCACACATGCACGCACGCACGTATGCACACACACATAAAATACAAAGACACACAGATACACACATACATACACACAGACATACACATACAACAAACATACAACACACACAACACACACAGACACACACAGACACACACACACACACACAGACACACACACACACATACACACACACAAAAAGAGACACACATAGACACACACAAACATACACATACATACACACACACACACAACACACAGACACACAACACAGACACACATACACAGACACACAACACAGAGACACACACACATACACACACACACACACCACACACACACAACACACACACACACAGACACACACACACACACAAAACACAGACACACAACACACACACACACACACAGACACAAAACACAGACACAACACACAACACACAATACACAGACACACACACAACACACACAAAACACACACAACACACACACACACACAACACACACACACAGACACACAACACACAGACATAACACACATACACACACATACATACATACAACCCACACAACACACACACAACAAACAACATACACACACAACACACAACAACACACACACAGACACACACACATGCACAACACACAAATATACACACACACAACACACAACAACACACACACACAGACACACACACATGCACAACACACAAATATACACATTCATAGACACATACAGACACACACACAACACAGACACACAACACAGACACACACACAGACACACAACACAGAGACACACATACAGACACACACACACAGACACACACACACACACACAGACACACACACAGACACAACACACAGACACACACAGATATACACACACACACAGACACACAACACACACACACACACACACACACACACACACACACACACACAGCGATGTCGTTCGCTGTTTAGTAACCCTCCATTATTATATAAAGAACTCTTAGTATTTAAATCAAACCAAACACAAAGCAACAAGGGATCTTTTACATGCACTTTGTGACAGAGGACAGCACATATCACAGACTTTGATGTACCTGTCGTGGGACACTGTTTGAGATGGGAGGGGGAGACAGAGAATGGTACAGCTGTGGTGGTTTGATCCTATGAAGCAAGTACTTGAAAAAAAAGTTACTAAAGTTCGTTTTGTTTAACACCACCACTGGAGTACATTGATTTATTAATCATCGGTTATTGGATGTCAAACATTTGGTAATTTAGTCTTAGAGAGGGAACCCCGGTACATTTCTCCATTAGTAGCATGGGATCTTTTATTATTATTATTTATATATTTTTTTATATTTAACAATGCACCCAAAACATTTTACTTATGGTTATACGGCGTTGGACATATGGTTAAGTATCACACAGATATAGAGAGAGGAAACCCGCTGTCGCCACTTCATGAGCTACTCTTTTTGATTAGCAGCAAGGGATCTTTTATATGCACCATCCCAAACAGGATAGTACATACCACCACATTTGATATACCAGTCGTGGTGCACTGGCTGGAGTGAGAAATAGCCCAACTGGGCCCACCGACGGGGATCGATCCCAGACTGACAGCGCATCAACTGAACACATGATCTTTATATGCACCATCCTACAAACAGGATAGTACATACCACAGCTTTTGATATACCAGTTGTGGTACACTGGTTGGAAAAAGAAATAGCCCACAGGTTTCTGAAAATTGTGAGAGTGATAGTTTTATTCGTGCATCGCTTGGGTAAGTTTACTTTTTCAGTAACCCATCTTTCAGTCACACATTGAATTTATGACATCATTTACATGATCAAGACGGGTTACGTAAAAACTAAATGGGTTACCTGAATTTGTTTTTGAGTAACCGATAAATGGATTATGCAAATTTTCAATTCTGAGAGGCATGGCCCAGTGGGTCCACTGACGGGGAGTGATCCTAGACTGACCGAGCATCAGTCAAATGCCAAGTACTTCAGGTAAGTGTTCTTTCTTTCTTACTTTTAAACTGGCCTCGGTGGCGTCGTGGTTAGCCATCGGTCTACAAGCTGGTAGGTACTGGGTTCGGATGCCAGTCGAGGCATGGGATTTCTAATCCAGATACTGACTCCAAACCCTGAGTGAATGCTCTGCAAGGCTCAATGGGTAGGTGTAAACCACTTCCACCGACCAGTGATCCATAACTGGTTCAACAAAGGCCATGGTTTGTGCTATCCTGTCTGTGGGAAGCGCAAATAAAAGATCCCTTGCTGCCTGTCATAAAAGAGTAGCCTATGTGGCGACAGCAGGTTTCCTCTAAAAAAACAACATCAGAATGACCATATGTTTGACGTCCAATAGACGATGATTAATGTTCTCTAGTGGCGTCGTTAAATAAAACAATGTTTACTTTTTCTTTCTTTTAAATTATTTTCGTGCTTATAACCAATTAAGGCAGTGGCACAGTGTGGGCGGGGTCCACCGAGGCGGTTGCCCTGGGAGCACAATTCTGGACTGGTGGAAGGGACTCGGGGAATGCTAACAGTCGACTGTTTAGGGGGCGCAATACTTGCCTTGCCCGGGGGCTGGCAACACACGCTACACCACTGAATTAAGGTTCAAGAACACTGTCCTGGGCACACACACCTCAGATATTTGGGCTATCTGTCCAGGACAGTGGGTTAGTTGTTTGTGGTTAGTGAGAGAGAGAAAAGGGTGTATAGTGGCCTTACACCTACCCACTGAGTCGTTGAAACTCGCTCTGGGTGGGAGCCAGTACCAGGCTGTGAACCCTGTACTTACCAACCTTATCTCTGATGGATTAAGCATGACACCATGCACCGAGGCCGGTACCACACAATGTGGTTAATATCAGCTCTAGTGGTCTATTATTATTAAGCAGTGGAGCTAATCTTACCTATCTTGGCTTTCTGTCTAGGACAGTGGGTTAGTCATTAGTGGTTAGTGAGAGAGAAGAGGGTGGGAGCCGGTACCGGGCTGCAAACCCTGTACCTACCAGCCTTGTGTCCGATGGCTTAACCACGACACCACCGAGGCAACTTAGAGAGAAGAGGGTGGGAGTCGGTACCGGGCTGCAAACCCTGTACCTACCAGCCTTGTATCTGATGGCTTAACCATGACACCACCGAGGCAACTTAGAGAGTAGAGGGTGGGAGCTGGTACCGGGCTGCGAACCCTGTACCTACCAGCCTCGTCTCCGATGGCTTAACCACGACACCACCGAGGCAACTTAGAGAGAAGAGGGTGGAGCCGGTACCGGGCTGCAAACCCTGTACCTACTAGCCTTGTGTCCGATGGCTTAACCACGACACCACCGAGGCAACTTAGAAAGAAATGAGGGTGGGAGCCGGTACTGGGCTGCGAACCCTGTACCTACCAGCCTCATGTCTGATGGCTTGACAACAACACCACCAAGGCCGGTACCAGGCTGCGAACTCAGTATCTACCAGCCTTGTGTCTAATGGCTTAACCACGACACCATCAAGGCCGGTACCGGGCTGAGAACCCAGTACCTACCAGCCTTGTGTCTAATGGCTTAACCACGACACCACCGAGGCTGGTACTGAGCTGAGAACCCAGTACCTACCAGCCTTGCATCCAATGGCTTAACCACGACACCACCGAGGCCGGTACCGGGCTGAGAACCCTGTACCTACCAGCCTTGCATCCAATGGCTTAACCACGACACCAACTGAGCTAGATTCTGCCCTGCTGTGCAGGAAATGCCAGCATGTAGAGGAAATTTTATGGCCGTTTATTTCTACCATATTCCTTGTCTTATTACAGGTACAGTGAAACTTCTCAAAACTGGACCCTCTGTGAACCAGAATTCCCTCAAAACCGGACCCTCTGTGAACCGGAATTCCCTCAAAACCAGACCCTCTGTGAACCGGAATTCCCTCAAAACCGGACGTTTTACAGAGTTCCTTTCTAAAAACCAGGACAGAACTTAATCTCTCTAAACTGGATCCCTCTTAAAACTGAACATTTGTCTTGGTCCCAAGGGTGTCCGGTTTAGAGGGGTTTCACTGTATATATCAGATGGCTGTGGTTACACACCATTATTTGTTTTTCTTTAAGTTTTATTATATAAATGTGCAAGTAGAGAATAGTTTATTAGTGGGCATTACACACCATTTAGTGTCAAATAAGCTGTATAGAAAGTAACAAGTGAGAGCAAGTTGGATACGTTTTTAAACAATGAATTTTTAGATAAATGGCATACGACTGGCATGCATGTTTTTTCAATATTTCATACATATCCGTAAAAATAGGCTTAAAAGAAATGCATTTTCAAAATGAAACCTATTTGTATTTGTGTTCCTGCAAAGTTCACTTATATGTCATAAGAAGCATTTGGTTTTGAAAGTGTAATTTCAATGGAGGCTTTGACTTCAAATTTGGGTTCATTTATGTGCCACAGGTAGCAGTTGGTTTTGACAGTGTTAATTTCAGTAGATGCTTCGACTTCACATTTTGGTTTACTTATATATCATAGGTAGCAGTTGGTTTGAAAGTGTTAATTTCAGTAGATGCTTTGACTTCACATTTGGGTTCACTAGGTGGTAGTTGGTTTGATAGTGTTAATTTCAGTGGAGACTTTGAATTCATATTTGGATTCACTTATATGTCATAGGTAGCAGTTGGTTAAAAGTGTTAATTTCAGTAGATGCTTTGACTTCACATTTGGGTTCACTTATATGTCACAGGTACCAGTTGGTTTTGAAAGTGTTAATTTCAGTAGATGCTTTGACGTGATGTGTTGTTGTTTTCTGGTCCTATTCTACATAAATAAAGCTAAAAATGTGGCTTGTACTGCCTCACAAGAGGTCGTGTCCTCTCCACCCTCCACCCACCACCCACCCCTTCCAGATATCATTCTTGCAGTCCTGTTTATACCATCTACATTTAACATAGAATACTTTCTATAATTACCATAAGCTGAATCCAACATTCCATTTCTAGGATCCAGCAACGGTTGCATGCCAAAGTAAGGGGGCAGCCTGTGTTCGACATGTGGGGGCGGTGCGGGGGTGGGCCCGACCCCGCGGTCCACCGTCTCCACCGACTGGCTATCACACGACTTCCTGCGGTCAGCGTTGACCGGCTCTTCGTCCACTCGGGTGATGTGGCTACTGGGCGGTCGACTGACCACGGGCACCCGACGAAGCTTCTGAGACGGATCTGAAATCATAAAAATACATGAAATCAGGGGACGAAGGATTGAATAACTTCTGAGAGAGATCTGAAAATATACAAGTACATGAAATACATCAGGGTTTTGGCCAGGGGGTATGAAGGATAACATATATAAAATCAGAGGAATTTTGTTTTCGTTTAACGACACCACTTGAGCACATTGATTTATTAATCATCGGGTATTGGATGTCAAACATATGGTCATTTTGGCACAGTCAAAAAACAGAAAACCCGCTACATTTTTCCATTAGTAGCAAGAGATCTTTTATATGTACCATCCCACATACAGGACAGCACATACCACAGCTTTTGATATACCAGTTGCGGTGCACTGGCTGGAACTACATAAAATCAGGGTTTCTGCAAGAAGGAAGGAAATGTTTTATTTAATGACACACTCAACACACTTTTTATTTTACAGTTATATGGGGTCAGACATATGGTTAAGGACCACACAGATATTGAAAGAGGAAACCCGTTGTCGTCACTTCATAGTCTACTCTTTTCGATTAGCAGCCAGGGATCTTTTATATGCACCATCCCACAGACAGGATAGCACATACCACGGCCTTTGATATACCAGTTGTGGTGCACTGGCTGAAACGAGAAATAGCCCAATGGGCCACCTACGAGGATCGATCCCAAACTGACCGCACATCAGACGAGCTCTTTATACCACTTGGGCACATCCTGGCTGGAACAAGAAATAGCCCAATGGGCCCACCTACGAGGATCGATCCTAGACCGACCGCGCATCAAGCAAGTGCTGTACCACCTGCCAGAGGGTGACCGATATATTAAAGGCTCTGTTATATACTGCCCGGCCTCACGACATATATTTGATATTAACTGGCAACTTATTTTGATTATCCTCTGTAGACTTGAATTTCGTCATCGATCATTGGTTATAATCAGTATGCACCAGCCATTCAACTTTCGAGTACACAATCAGGGCCCCGTTCCACGAAGCGATCTCAGCCCTAAGATTACCTTAAGTTGATTTTAGGGCTAAGATCGCTTCGTGGAACGGGGCCCAGTTAGATAAGACATGTTGCACTTATTGTCATGGCTGTGGTATGTGCTATCCTGTCTATGGGATGGTGCATATAAAAGATCCCCTGCTGCTAATCGAAAAAAAGCAGCCCATGAAGTGGCGACAGCAGGTTTCCTTTCTCAATATCTGTGTAGTCCTTAACCATATGTCCGACGCCATGTAACCATAAATAAAATGTGTTGAGTGTGTCGTTTAATATAACATTTCCTTCCTTTATTATTGTGTTCACCTGGACAGACCCAACAATTTGCTATAGCTATTTAATACCTTTTCTCTTTATGTACACATCAAAACAAACACCAACTACAATATATCTAGATCAATTCCATTATTTAAAGAGAAATGACTTTCAACTTATTTTCGTGCTTATATCCAATTAAGGTTCAAGCACGCTGTTCTGGGCACACACCTCAGCTATCTGTCTGTCTGTCCAGGACAGTGGGTTTAGTTGTTAGTGGTTAGTGAGAGAAAAAAAGAGAGTGTAGTGGTCTTACACCTACCCACTGAGTCATTAAAAATTGCTCTGGGTGGGAGTCAGTACTGGGCTGCGAACCCAGTACCTACCAGCCTTATGTCCGATGGCTTAACCACGACACCACCGAGGCAACTTATAAAGAAAAGAGGGTGGGAGACGGTACCGGGCTGCGAACCTTGTACCTACCAGCCTTGTGTCTAATGGCTTAACCACGACACCACCGAGGCCGGTACCAGGCTGAGAACCCTGTACCTACCAGCATTGTGCCCAATGGCTTAACCACAACACCATCGAGGCCAGTACCGGGCTGAGAGAAGAGGGTGGGAGTCGGCACACAGCAAAGGTGCAATGACTTTCAAATGTTGACCAAATAGTATCAATTCCCCTTAAAATGGAAAACAAATTACAGTTAATGTTTTCAGCAACATAATCATTGGAACATCATTAATCCTCTAAATTCTTTTTTTTGTATTATTTTTCTTTTCAATAAATTCCTTGTTTTACACACAAAACTGTAGCATCATTAAGTCAGGTTAGGTCATATGGTTTTATGTGCACATTCAGAGCAAGCTGTTGTAGTGCACATTTGTCATGGGTACAGGAAAGGGTTGGGGTGGGTAAGAGAGGGGATCGCCCGCAGTGGCAGGTTCAAGAGAGCATCAGCAGCCCGACCAGGGTTTGGTAACGGGCAGGGGAATTATCAATATATGTGATAAACACAAAGTAACAAAGGGGCATAACTCATGACAAAAAAGAAAAGTTTTATTTCACAACGCACTTAACACATTTTATTTACGGTTATATGGCGTCAAACATATGGTTAAGGACCACACAGATAATGAGAGAGGAAACCCACTGTCGCAACTTCATGGGCTACTCTTTTTCGAATAGCAGCAAGGGATCTTTTATATGCACCATCTCACAGACAGGGTAGTACATACCATGGCCTTTGATATACCAGTCGTGGTGCACTGGCTGGAACGAGAAATAGCCCAATGGCCCCACTGATGGGGAACTCATGACAAATTTATAACAAATTTATTACAGTGGCAAGCACAATGCAACAACAGCAAGATAAAAAGATAAAAACTTTATTGCACATAAACATTCAACATACGTGACCATGGGATAAACAGTCATCTGAAATGATGTCTCACTCAACACTTTTTTTTCCCTACACCTTTACAAGTGAAAAAAAAAAAACCTCTTTAGTGTTTGGAAGAGATTAGTTTTTTAAACTTTTCTTCTCTCTTAAGGTGGGAAATGTGATAGCTACATTGCACTTTGCTCTTGAGAAAAATGAAATATAAGAGAGACTGAAATATCAGATCAGCAGGTAGTCTGATCCTCGCACAAAGGGATGGGTTTATCCCGCTCCAGGTAAACCAGGTACACTCTAGGACTTCCCATTGTTGCTGTACGGCTCCGGTTACAAGTGTAGACCACAGTCAGGGCTGTTTTCATGAGCCAGGAATTTACCTCTCAACACAGAACAAGATGGGACAACATTCCGTGCTCAACAATGTGTGTTCACATTCATTTATTTCATTTCAAAAAATTATTTTCCTCCCTCTTTCTCTCTCTCCCTCCTCCCTCTTTATCTCTCCCTCCCACTCCATCCTCCCTCTTTCTCTCTCTCCCTCTCCCACTCCATCCTCCCTCTTTCTCTCCCTCCCTCCCACTCCATCCTCCCTTTCTCTCTCTCCCTCCCACTCCCTCCTCCCTTTCTCTCTCCCTCCCACTCCATCCTCCCTCTTTCTCTCTCTCCCTCCCACTCCATCCTCTCTTTCTTTCTCTCCCTCCCACTCCCTCCTCCCTTTCTCTCTCCCTCCCTCCCCCCCCCCCCCCCCCCCTCTCTTTATCTTCCTCCACAAGTCCAGTTTTACTGTCTGCATAAACCATTAGCTTGGAAGCAGGCTTTAAATCTTGGAGATAAAAAGTTTGGCATAATTAAACACGTTGCAATCTGATTTAGCACACTGCCTTAAGTGCAAGTTTTTGCTTACAGAGCACCTTGCGCAGGTGTTGGCACCCTGCCAATCGTCTGTCACCGTGGATCGTCATGCCTATAACCTATAGATACATCAGTCAGGTAGGCACTGTTCATTTATCACCTGCTTAAAGGGGAATCCTTTTTTTTTTGTAGTTTTAGTGTTAAGGGTGGTACAATCATGTTCAGGGGTGGGGGGGGGCAAGGGGGTTGGTGTAGGAAGAGAACATAGTCAGGTACGTATTATTCATTTATAACCTGCGTGTAGGGGAATCATATTTTTCAGTGTTAAGGGTGGTTCAATCATGTTCTGGGGGGGGGGGCAAGGGGGTTGGTGTAGGAAGAAAACATAGTCAGGTACGTACTGTTCATTTATAACCTGCGTGTTGGGGAATCATAATTTTCAGTGTTAAGGGTGGTTCAATCATGTTCGGGGGGGGGGGGGGGGGGGGGGGGGGTGCAAGGGGGTTGGTGTAGGAAGAGGACATAGTCAGGTACATACTGTTCATTTATAACCTACTTACAGGGGAATTCTCTTTCAGTGTTGCTAAATAAAACAAGTGATGTGCTGTGGAAGGGTGGTACAAGTCCTGGGGGAGGGGGTTGGGGTTGGAAGAGGGTGTAGTCAGGTACGCTAGAAACCAACTTTGTTTAACAAGAGTACCAATGAGGTACATGATATGGTTAATAAGGTATATAACACACCACCATCTTGCAAGTTAATCTTGCATGCAAGATTTGTTGACCCTATATGAACGGATAATGAATGGATAATGAATAATGAATGGATAATGAATGAGTGAGTGAGTGAGTGAGTGAGTGAGTGAGTGAGTGAGTGAGTGAGTGAGTGAGTGAGTGAGTGAGTGAGTGAGAGAGAGTGTGACTGACGGACTGATTGACTGACTGACTGAATGGAACAAACAAATGAAGGAACAAACGAACGAACAAACAAACAAATGTTTAATCCCAGCACAAAAATACACTTTGGCTATTGGGTGTTAAAGGTATGATAAGGAAGATATGGCCCAGACAAGGATTTCCTTTTATGTGCAGTAAGTAGGTCATGGTGACCTAGTTATGGTACGCGACACACCGCCATCCCAAGTTGTACTTGCATGCAAGGTTTGATAATTCTATATGAATTGATAAGAAAGTTATCTTCTGAAAACAAAAAGTTTACGGACAGACGGACAGACAGACAGACAGACATATGGACGGACAGATGGACAGATGGACAGATGGATGGACAGATTGATGAACAGATGGACAGACAGATGGACAGATTGATGGACAGATGGATGTACAGATGGACAGACGGTCATACAGATGGACTGACGTACAGATGGGCAGACAATGTCATACCATAATGTGACCCGTATTGTTAAATATTCTTTTCATTTCCACCTGCTGTCTCATCTTCAACCCTCACCGTGGTGCAGGGGTGTAACATTCTCTTTGAGAATGGCCAATACAGCACAAATTGAAATTTTGAGTAAAAGTCAGTATCTATCTGTGATATTTGTATTTTTGCACAGTTCTTTACACTGTTTTCATTTAAATCTAGAATTTTTATATTAATGTTGATCATCACCTTATTTGTTTGCATTACCGTAGTTTGACACCCAATAGCCAATGTATTTTTCGTGCTGGGGTGTCGTTAAACATTCATTCATTCATTCATTCATTCATTCATCTCCAACCCAGACTGAGTGCATAACCTGCATTCACTCTGGGTTGGAGGAGAATTTTGCAGGAGAATTTTAATCATCTTATGAAGGCAATTTAGTACAGATAATAATAAAGGAAATATATGCCAAATAATGATAAAAATGCCATTGCAGATCAGGGGTCTAATTCATTAAACTCTCGCAACTTTGCGATCTCACAATGCAATACTAAAAGACTTGCAAAAGAGGATGCTATGTTGTCTAGCAGAGCCGAAGAGACCTTTGTGAATTAGACCCCAGTTTTGTAACACCTTTTCTTTCTTTTTTTGTGACAGCACTACTGAATGCCGTCACCGATTTTGAGAGTTGTGTTGCTAAATAAAACTGGTAGTGGAGAAGTATGCCCAGGATAATATGCTTCAACCTGTGGACACAAAAAGACTCCTTGCTGTTAGTCACATTGTACGAAGAGTAGCCTAGGAGCTGGTTACTTCTTTCACTCTCTAGAGTACAAACAGTTTGTTTTGTTGAACAATGCCACTAGAGCACATTAATTTATTAATCGTCACCTATTGGTTGAAGTTTATTTTGTTTAATGACACCACTAGAGCACATTGATTATTAATCATTAATAATTGGATGACAGACATTTGGTAATTTTGACATATAATCTTAGAAAGGAAACATGCTATATTTGTCTATTAACAGCAAGGACATTTTATATGCACTATCCCACAGACAGGATAGCACATACCACAGCCTTTGATATACCAGTCGTGGTGCACTGGCTTGAACAAGAAATAGCCCAATGGGCCTCTGATGGGATTCGATCCCAGACATACCACGAATCAGGCCCTTGGCTATGGGATGTTAAACATTTGGTAATTTTGAACATATAGTCTCAGAGATGAAACCCGCTACATTTTTCCATTAGTAGCAAGGGATCGTTTATATACACCATCCCACCCACAGACAGGACAGCACATACCACAGCTTTTGATATACCAGTCGTGGTGCACTGGCTGGCCCTTGATGGGGACTGATCCCAGATCGACCGCGCATCAGGCTACATTCCACCCTCTCTAGAGCAGCAAGTGTTGCAACTACCATATGTTACGTATATACACAAAGTACCTAAGGTTTAGAAACAAGCATTTTAAAAAACACATTCTTTTCCTTTTATGTGTTAAGAAAAGTAGAGGGGCTTACTAATCATGGGGTAGAATTACAAAGGAATAGAAGAAATCTAGGCCAGAGTAGTATCATTATTACTTTAGAACTTCCAGGGCAAAGGGCAAAGGGCAAAGGGCACGATGTCTAAAATAATCTGATACAGTGATTCCGAGTGAAACTACAGTTTGTTGTAAAGTAAAAAGGTTTTGTTATGTTTTATAACACCACTAGAGCACACTGATTAATTAATGATCGATTTTTGGAGGTCACTAAACATGATGATGTCATATTTAGTACTGACAAAGTGATTGCTTTGTAAGTGTCAAATCATCCAACAGTATTGTTCATTAGACCAGCTTACATATGACAACAGGCTTTTACCACCTATGTTTCTGGACTCGCTAATATCATTCCCCACAATTCCCATAAAGCTATGTAATTTTTTTATTCCCAATTTTGGACTAAAATATTCTCAATATGAATGTAAATAATTCAATTTTTTTTATTATATAAAGACATATTTTATAAAACGAGACACTAAAATTCACAAAGTCAAAGCCATGGACGTTATGTCAAAGTTTAGAAATAAAACCCTGTACAATAAATGAATGAACAAATGAATGAATGAATGTTTAACGACACCACAGCACGAACTTCAGCTATTGGGTGTCAAACTATGGTAACTCAAAACATGAAGTGATGATCAACATCAAAATTCAAGAGTCAAATAAAAACACAGTGTAAAGAACTGTGCAAAAAGACAAATATCACAGATAGATCAAATTAAAATTTAGAGTAAAAGTCAGTATCACGTAAAAATTGTAAGACAATTTCTAAATGGAATTGAAATGATTCCATCACATTTCGTTGTCCAAATATATGTACAATAAACGATGGATAAATCAATATGCTCTAGTGTTGTCATTAAACAAACAATCTTTAACTTCAACAGTCATAGAGAATGCAGACAAGACGAAATAGTCTAAAATATCACTACAGAAACATAAATGTTATAAAAAAAAATTAAAAACCCAGCAAAATATACATGTAGCACTTAGATCAAAGATAATGGGCCTTTAACTTGTGTTTCACAAAACATTCGGTATTTTACGAGATTTGTGTCCAAATCACAATACTGAAGTCAGTGAAGCATGCCCTGAAGATGGCACATACCACTGTCCCTGCAGGGGGTCGGCTGACATCACCTTTCTGATCAAAGATTAGCTCAGAACACTCTCCTATCAGGTACTGTCATAAATAATGGGCGGACAGTAGTCCAGTGGTAAAGTAGTGCTCGCCTGACGTGCAGTCAGTCTGGGATTGATCCCCGTTGGTGCCCCTATTGGGTTATTTCTCATTCTAGCCATGTCCATCATAACTGGTATATTGAATGCAGTGGTATATGTGTTATTCTGTCTGTGGAATGGTGCATATAAAAGATATCTTGCTACTAATGGCTTAGGGGCAGGATGTAGCTAATCTGATATTGATCCCCATCAGAGAGCCCATTGTGCTATTTCTCGTTCCAGCCAGTTCATCAAGACTGGTATATTGAATGCTGTGGTATGTGTTATCCTGTCTGTGGGATGGTGCATATGAACGATCTCTTGATACTAATGGAAAAATGTAGCACGTTACCTCTATAAAGACTATAGGTCAAAATTATCAAATATTTGACATCCAATAGCCGATGATTAGTGGTGAAATTAAACAAACACTCTTTAACTTTGACAGTCGTAAAGAATAAACACAAGATGAAATAGTGGAAAATATCACTACAGAATGATACATTAGTGAAGAAAAGTTAAAGTTTGTTTTGTTTAACGACACCACTAGATCATTACGATTTATTGATCATTGGCTATAGGATGACAAACATTTGATGACTTTGACGTGTAGTCTTAGAGAGAAAACCCGCTACATCTGTCCATTAGTAGCAAGGGATCTTTCATATGTACCATCCCACAGACAGGATAGCACATACCACAGCCTTTGATGTACCAGTCGTGTGCCAGTCGTGGTGCACTGGCTGAAGCAAGAAATAGCCTAATGGATGCAGTCCTCTCAAAGCAATGCACCTGAGGGTAATTCATGAAAACAAATCACGTCTGCAAAAAATTGTCCTTTCAACTCTACATGTACCTTGTACAGATGGTATAGTTTTGATTACAGATAATGGTCAGATTTACTGCATCAGTCACATCCTGACATCTACCATAGCTTCGTCTTTCTTTCCTTTTCAAAACTGTCTCATTTTCTTTATTTCTTTTTCAAAAAGGTCTTCTTTTTCACACACATTTTAAAGGATTAAACAGCCTTATCATGGTCATAAGAGAAAAAACATACAATAGAATACGGATTACAGGGTCTGATCTATAGAGATTAGCTAATAATAGAGAATTGAGTCAGGTAAAGGAGTCGAGTCAGGAACGAAATGCTTTATTTAACGACGCACTCAACACATGACGCACTCAACACATTTTATTTACGGTTATATGGCGTCGGATATATGGTTAAGGCCACACAGATATTGAAAGAGAAAACCCGCTGTCGCCACTTCATAGGCTACTCTTTTCGATTAGCAGCAAGGGATCTTTTATATGCACCATCCCACAGACAAGATATAACGTACCACTGCCTTTGTTACACCCGTTGTGGTGCACTGGCTGGAACGAGAAATAGCCCAATGGGTCCACTGACAGGGATCGATCCCATGCCCTGTCATACGGTGGCTGACTGTACGGGTGTCTCTAACACCTAGAGGGGCGAGAGTTAGCTCAGTCATTTGAGTGCCCGCTTGAGATGCTTGCATCACAGGATCAAATCACCTCGGTGGATGCATTCAACTGATTAGGGTTTTTTTCTCATTCCAACCAGTGCACCACAACTGGTCAAAGGTGTGTGGCGTGTGCTTTCCTGTCTGTGGGAAAGTGCATATAAAAGATCCCTTGCTGCATTAGGAAAAATGTAGCAGGTTTTCCTCTGATGACTACGAGTCAGAATTACCAAATGCTTGACATTCAATAGCTGATGATTAATTAATCTATGCGCTCTAGTGGTACAAACAAACCTTCGACTCATTTGATATATAGGCAAGTAATCACCAGTGACATCATTATGTTAGTCTTGCATGACAATTATTTATGTTTTTTCTTTTTTTAAGTGTTTTAGTATTTTCAACTTTTAATACTGTAGTGTTAAGCAGAATTGGTAAATACATGTAAAGGGAACAATATAAAAAATCTTAGGTACTTGAAAGTTACCAAAGGGGATCGATCTGAGAGAGACCGTGTATCGGGCAAGCGCTTTTTACCATTGGGAAAGAAAGAAAGAAATGTTTTATTTAATACATTGTATTTACGGTTATATTGCGTCAGACATATGGTTAAGGACCACATAGATATTGATAGAGGAAACCCGCTGTTGCCACTTCATGGGCTACTCTTTTCAATTAGCAGCAAGGGATCTTTTATATGCACCATCCCATAGACAGGATAGCACATACCACGGCCTTTGATGTACCAGTCATGGTGTACTGGCTGGAGCGAGAAATAGCGCAATGGGCCGACTGATGGTTTTTACCATTGGGCTACATCCCACAACTCCAGCTGACAATACTAGCACTCTGACACCTATCTAGGGCAGCACGCAGGACAGTGAAAAAGAAATAACACAGGTATAAATAAAAAGAAAGAAATGTTTTATTTAACGACGCACTCAACACATTTTATTTTACGGTTATATGGCGTCAGACATATGGTTAAGGACCACACAGATTTTGAGAGGAAACCCGCTGTCGCCACTACATGGGCTACTCTTCCGATTAGCAGCAAGGGATCTTTTATTTGCGCTTCCCACAGGCAGAATAGCACAAACCATGGCCTTTGTTGAACCATTTATGGATCACTGGTCGGTGCAAGTGGTTTTGCGCCTACCCATCGAGCCTTGCGGAGCACTCACTCAGGGTTTGGAGTCAGTATCTGGATTAAAAATCCCATGCCTCGACTGGGATCCGAACCCAGTACCTACCAGCCTGTAGACCGATGGCCTACCACGAAGCCACTGAGGCCGGTAGGTAATAATAAGACCTGGGGCCTAATTCACTAAACTCTTGCAACTTTGTGATCTTGCAGTGCAATGCTAAAAGACTTGCAAAGAGGATGCTTTGTTGTCTAGCAGAGCCTAAGAGACCTTTGTGAATTCAACCCCTGGCTATCATTTGTTTACGGGGTGCAATAACTCATGTATCATTACACCTGCACACTGAGCATCAGAGACTAATCGTAAACAAGAATTCAGCAGAATTAAATCTTTCAAATTACTCAATGTTAAAGTTAAAAGGTTGTTTTGTTTAACGACATCACTAGAGCACATTGTTTTACATATGGTCATTTTGACACAGTCATAGAGATGAAAACTGCTATATTAGATGCAAGGGATCTTTTATATGCACCATTCCACAGACAGGATAGCACACGCCACAGCCTTTCACCAGTTGTGGTGCACAGTTGGAACGACACCACCAAGGCCAGTACCAGGTTGCAAACCCAGTACCTACCAGCCTAATAAGTCTGATGGCTTAAAACCATAACACCACCGAGGCCAGTACTGGGCTGCGAACCCAGTATCTATCAGTCTTATGTCAAATGGCTTAAAGCCACAACACCACCGAGGCCGGTACTGGGGTGCGAACCCAGTATCTACCAGTCTTATGTCCAATGGCTTAAAGCCACAACACCACCGAGGCCGGTACTGGGATGCGAACCCAGTATCTACCAGTCTTATGTCCAATGGCTTAAAGCCACAACACCACCGAGGCCGGTACTGGGATGCGAACCCAGTATCTACCAGTCTTATGTCCAATGGCTTAAAGCCACAACACCACCGAGGCCGGTACTGGGGTGCGAACCCAGTATCTACCAGTCTTATGTCAAATGGCTTAAAGCCACAACACCACCGAGGCCGGTACTGGGATGCGAACCCAGTATCTACCAGTCTTATGTCCAATGGCTTAAAGCCACAACACCACCGAGGCCGGTACTGGGATGCGAACCCAGTATCTACCAGTCTTATGTCCAATGGCTTAAAGCCACAACACCACCGAGGCCGGTACTGGGATGCGCCGTATCTACTGGGGTGCGAACCCAGTATCTACCAGTCTTATGTCCAATGGCTTAAAGCCACAACACCACCGAGGCCGGTACTGGGGTGCGAACCCAGTATCTACCAGTCTTATGTCCAATGGCTTAAAGCCACAACACCACCGAGGCTGGGTTTATACCTTGCATCCCTCTCAGTAATTCTTGCAGTCAGGCGAACATTATTGTGTTTGCCATTTGGCCTAGGAAACCTGAATCTTCGCTTGATGTAAGCAAACAATATAAATTTCACATATGCTGGGACATGTGTTTAAACTGAAGTCTAAACTGTTTTCCTTCACTACTGCTGGCAACCTTAGAAGACAAAGAAGCTAGGTCGAGTTGTGGTTGTTGTTTTTTACTTGTTTTCAGAAGGGGCTCGAACTAGCTATATCTAGGTTTATTATATAACATTTAGTGAAATACACATGTATCTTAAAATATCAGTGAAATAAAAGTGTTATCAGTCACTCAGTGACAATAACACATTTTAGAGTGGAAATTTCACTATTTCAATCTAAAATGTGTTACCGTCACTGTAGAAAGTGTTATCTTCACTCTAAGAAAACCGGAACAATTTTGTTGCTGGCATTTTAAAAATAAAGGTAAATTGCCAAAAGTTATATAATAAATAGCAAAATTTCATGTTTTTTGTCAAATATGATTTATATCTCATCGAGTGAAGTTTGCAATCATATCACACTCGTCACTCAAGCATGACTCGTGAGATATGATTGCAAACTTCACTCGATCAGATATAAATCATATTTGACAAAAAACATGAAATATCCTCTATGTACCGTTTTCCTTGTTTTAAAATTTACATGATTTTTTTTTTCAAGATGGGTATTATCTGCAGAATGAAACTGGCTTCAATATTGTTTATATTAAGTAGCCAGTAGTCACAGGGCTATCTCTGGCTGAGCAAAACAATTTGCCAAATTATCTTCAAATGTGCAAAAATTCACTGTTATTTTTCAACAAAATACCAATTATTACATTAAATGTTCTTGCCAAATCGACATAAAATTCGCCAGTTGTTCCTGAAATTCACAATTGGCGAATTTGGCAAGTGCCAGAGCTAGCCTTGAGGCATAACACTGCCTGAACATTTTAATCACTTTCATGGGGTCCTGACAAGTGTCTTTAAGCTATAGAACAAAAAAGAAAAGAAAGAAAGAAATGTTTTATTTAACGACACACTCAACACATTTTAGTTACGGTTATATGGCGTTAGACATATGGTTAAGGATCACACAGATTTGGAGAGGAAACCCGCTGTCGCCACTACATGGGATACTCTTTCCAATTAGCAGCAAGGGATCTTTTATTTGTGCTTCCCACAGGCAGGATAGCACAAACCATGGCCTTTGTTGAACCAGTTACGGATCACTGGTCGGTGCAAGTGGTTTACACCTACCCATTGAGCCTTGTGGAGCACTCACTCAGGGGTATCTGGATTAAAAATCCCATGCCTCGACTGGGATCCGAACCCAGTACCTACCAGCCTGTAGACCGATGGCCTAACCACAACACCACCAAGTCCAGTAGAAAAAAAAAGAAAAGGATTTTAAACTAGGGTTAATATAAATTCAACATATGCTGGAACACGTCTTTAAACTAATGGGATATATACTAATTACTATCTGCTACTGTTTTAAAGACACTGTCCAATAGCAGATGATTAATAAATCAATGTGCTCTAGTGGTGTCGTTACACAAAACAAACTTTAACTTTTTATTTCTACCCATCTAATAAGAACATTATTTCACTTAGATTGTCCAGAAACAAACAGACACAACTGTGTCAGGCTATCAAATAGCATATTCTTTGCAGAATGGAACTGGCTTCAATATTGTTTATATAAAGTGGCTAGCAGTGGTGGACTTGTCATAACACTGTCTTGACATCTTAATTGATTTCGTGGAGCTCCAACCAGTGTCTTTAAGACAGAGAAAAAAAAAAAAGGAAAAAGGGGAATTTTAAATTAGGAGGTATCTGGTGTCAAATATAAAGCTATTGAAATATTTGGTTAATAGATATACAAAGAAAAACCCTGTCGCCACATAGGCTACTGTTGTTGATAAAGCAGCAAGGGATCCTTGTATAAGCGCTTTTGTATAGACAGGACAGTACACACCATGGCTATTGATGTCCCAGTCATGGGGGTCACTGGTTGGGACTTGGGGAGGGGAGATAAATCAGAACAGGAATTATTACTATTGAAAACCAAATTTAATGGTTAATTAATATTCGTTACTGAGTGGCCTTATACTTGCATAGTATCGAACCTGCTTTGTGGGCTCATTGTTTTTCCCATCCCAACCAGTTTGCCACAACTGGTATATCAAAGGCCATGGTAAGGGAAAGTGCATAAAAAAGATCCCTTGCTACTAATGAGAAAAATGTAGCAGGTTTCCTCTCTAAGACTATTTGTCAAATTTACCAAATGTTTGATGTCCAATAGCAGATGCCTAATTATAATCAATGTACTCTAGTGCTGTTGTTAAACAAAACAAACATTTACACCTTACCCACTGAGCTCAAATTCTGTGGGTGCTGGTATCAGGATGCGAACCCAGTACCCACCAGCCTTAAAGGCCAGTTTAGTTTCAAGCACCACACCATGAAGGGGGCAGGTTGGAGCCCTGTGGTAAAGTGTTTGCTTGATGTGCGGTCGGTGTGAGATTGATCTCCGTCGGTGGGCCCATTGGGCTATTTCTCGTTCCATCCAGTACACCACAACTGGTATATAAAAGGCCGTGGTATGTGTTATCCTGTCTGTGGGATGGTGCATATAAAAGATCCCTTGCTACTAATGGAAAAATGTAGCAGATTTCTTCTAACACTCAAAATTACTAAATGTTTGATATCCAATAGCCGATGTCTAATTAATCAATGTGCTCTGGTGCTGCCATTAAAGAAGACAAAGTTTTCCACCTTACCCACTGTGCTATGAAAATTCAACTCAATGTGGGTGCCAGTACCAGGAGGTGAATCCAGTACCCACCAGCCTTAAAGGCCAATTTAGCTTTTAACCACCACACCATAGAGAAGGTCCATTGCACAAAGTGACAGATCTAGTTTGATTTACTTCACTGCCACCCACCGTCATTGACCTTCAGTGCCTTACCGTGACTGATCAAAAAGCTCAGGGCACAATGGTGGAAAATACCAAAAGAAGAGGCTAAAACTCATCTTCTTTTGTGTTCCACAGTCAGACCTCATCATAGTCACATGATGAATGGTCTAGGGGAGGGAGAGGGGTAATGTGCAGGTGGGGGTTGGGGTGGGAAGGTGGGGAAGTAGAATGAGTTATGAAGGGGTGGTGGAAGGTGGAGATGGGAGAGGTAGAGGTAGAGGTGAGAGGGGAGGGGTTACAAAGGGGTGGGGAGAGAGAGGGGTAGTGTGCAGGTGGGGGTTGGGGTGGGAAGGTGGGGAAGTAGAACGAGTTATGAAGGGGTGGTGGGAGGTGGAGATGGAAGAGGTAGAGGTAGAGGTGAGAGGAGGGGTTACAAAGGGGTGGGGATAGGGAGAGAAGGGGGAGGGGAGAGGGGAAGGGAGGGAGGGGAAGATGAGGATGGGAAAAGATCAGGTGTCAGTTTTATTGTGATGCAGAATTCATAACGGAAATTTATGATTAGTCTTCTGTATGAAAAGTAATGATAATACTTATTTCCTTTCACGACAAAGTATGAATGAAAGTTAAATATTAGAAAAATAATTAATGAAAAGTCAAATTGAGTTGGATGGTAGGGATATAGAGAATAACTAGTTAATGATGTCGGATATCTACTTTATCCTGTTACGCTAATAATGGGAATTTCTCATTCAGCCTGAACAGGATAAAGCAAATCTCCAACAACATTACAAACTAGTTATTATCTTTATCCTGCAGACCATAAAAATTAAGGGGAAAGCTATTATTTCTGTTATTTCAGCTACATTGTACAATCAGTTCGTTCTATGCAATGGTTCGTTCTAAGCGTGTTTCGTTATAAAGTGTACTTTACTGTCTATATTTTCTTGGGGGTTGTTTTTGGACATTATGGATGCCCCGAGTGAGTCATCACCAACGCCTCTAAATATATCTCAGGAAGGAGCGCTCAATACCAATTAATCTGATAAATGCTGCTGCTAGTTTTTTCCTCTCCCAGGTCAGAGAGTTGATAGACAGAGGGCACAGCAGATACAGAACAGACACACCAGCCCTCTCGTTTAGAGTTTCCAGTTTAGTAACAAGAATTCCAAACTTTGCCTCTCTGACACCAGAGACTGGGGCAGAAAAAAAGTGGGCCATCACTGCCAGCAATTATATTTACTGTTGGCTTTCACACTCTGCTCCTTCTCATGGAGGCAGTTACTGGCAATGCCAGAGGTTTCAGTCCAGGGCATACATGCTTAAATCATTTGAGAATTCCGGGGGGTTTCAGTCCAGAAGATACATAATTGAACCTTTTGTGAATAGTGGCATATAAATACAAATATATAGTTTACAGAACAGAAAACTAAGTTGTAAATTTTACTTAGATCTATAGTTACAAGCCATGCCAGAGATTCAGTTCAGGAGATATGTGCTTGAATCTTTTGAGAATAGGGGCATATAAATACAAATATATAGTTTACAGAACAGAACACTAAGTTGTGAATTTTACTTAGACCTATATAGTTACAAGTCATGCTAGAGGTTCGGTCCAGGAGATATGTGCTTGAATCTCTTGAGAATAGAGAGCGTTCGTTTGATATGCAGTCGGTCCAGGTTCAATCCTCATTGGTGGACCCATTGGGCTATTTCTCATTCTAGCCAGTGCTCCACAACTGGTGAAACAAAGGCCGTGGTATGTACTATTCTGTCTGTGGAATGGTGCATATAAAAGATCCCTTGCTGCTAATCAAAAAGAGTAGCCCATGAAGTGGTGACAGCGGGTTTCCTCTCTCCATATCTCTGTGGTCCTTAACCATATGTCTGATGCCATATAACAATAAATAAAATATGTTGAGTGCGTCATTAAATAAAACATTTCTTTCTTTTTTCTTTTGAGAATAGGGGCATATTAATACAAATCTATAGTTTACAGAACAGAATGGAACGATCGACACTCCATTATGAATTTTAATTGGACCCAGTTACTATAGCAACACAGGACACACTGTGGGTGTGAGAACAGGGGCATATTGATAGGTTTACAGAACAAAACATTCCACTATGAATTATACATGGATCAACTTAATGCCAACACCAGAGGTTGAGCCCAGGGGGAACGTGCTTGAACCTTGAGGATAGGGGTATATTAATAGGTTTACAGAACAGAACACTCCACTATGAATTATACTTGGAACTCAGTTACTGTCAACACCAGATTATGCCTAGGAGATATGTGCTTGAATCTTGAAGATTATTAATAGGTTTCCAGAATGAACACTCCACTATAAATTTTACTGGTAATTTAAAACAAATAAATGCTAAATTTGTTAAGTTGTGAATTTGACTTGTAGAAGATGTCTAATTATTAATTGCATAATTTCAGCCTGTTGCTTAATAAGATATACCATTTACATTAATTATCTTACAGCTACTGTGTGTTTAACTGTACATAGATTTTAACTGGCTGCTAAAACACAAATCAGGACTCGAAACTCATCAGAAAGGTAAACTGGTTGAAAACTAAATATCTGGGTCACTAATTATTATTTTTTCAGTGGCCCAAACTTGCTTTAGAAAGAAAGAAATGTTTTATTTAACGACGCACTCAACACATTTTATTTACGGTTATATGGCGTCAGACATATGGTTAAGGACCACACAGATTTTGAGAGGAAACCCGCTGTCGCCACTACATTGGCTACTCTTCCAATTAGCAGCAAGGGATCTTTTATTTGTGCTTCCCACAGGCAGGATAGCACAAACCTTGGCCTTTGTTGAACCAGTTATGGAACACTGGTCGTTGCAAGTGGTTTACTACCCACTGAGCCTTGCGGAGCACTCACTCAAGGTCTGGAGTCGGTATCTGGATTAAAAATCCCATGCCTCAACTGGGATCCGAACCCAGTACCTACCAGCCTGTAGACCGATGGCCTACCATGACGCCACCGAGGCCAGTAAACTTGCTTTAGATACCCAAACAAGAAATATTCTTAATTCAGGTTTGTTTTAAATAATTGAAGACATTTAATTATAATGTTTTTAAAATAACCATAAGCCTGATGTGCTATCAATCTATCTAGGATCGATCCCTGTCGGTGGACCCATTGTGCTATTTCTCGTTCCAGCCAGTGTTCCACAGCTGGTGTAACAAAGGCTGTGGTATGTACTATCCGTCTGTAGGATGGTGCATAGAAAAGATCCCTTGCTGCTAATCAAAAAGAATAGCCCACGAAATGGTAACAGCAGGTTTCCTCTCTCAAAATATGTATGGTCCTTAAACGTAAAAAAAAAGTAAAGTTTGTTTTATTTAACGACGCCACTGGAGCACATTGATTTTTTATCTTATCATCGGCTATTGGACGTCAAACATATGGTCATTCTGACACTGTGTTTTAGAGGAAACCCGCTGTCGCCACATAGGCTACTCTTTTTATGACAGGCAGCAAGGGATCTTTTATTTGCGCTTCCCACAGACAGGATAGCACAAACCATAGCCTTTGTTGAACCAGTTATGGATCACTGGTCGGTGCAAGTGGTTTACACCTACCCATTGAGCCTTGCGGAGCACTCACTCAGGGTTTGGAGTCGGTATCTGGATTAAAAATCCCATGCCTCGACTGGGATCCAAACCCAGTACCTACCAGCCTGTAGACCGATGGCCTGCCACGACCTTAAACATATGTTTGACACCATAAACTGTGTTGAATGCGTCATTAAATAAAACATTTCCTTCTATTCCTTAATACAATTTTAACAGTGACTGCTTGGCAGTACAGATTTGACTATGTCTCAAAAATATTTCACTGCAAAAGATACGGATTAAATTTCTCTGTTACGTGTTTCTATCTTTATTAATAACACCAGAATTTGAATAAGCCAGAGTTATTGTCACTGCTGACCTTTTTACAACATTCTGCAAGATGTAAAGAATGTCGACTCAAAGTGTGAACAGAATGCAAACATAGCAAGAAAACACTAAACGGTCGTCACATTGCGGTCACATCGGCTACCTGCTCAATGAAGTTAGAAAACCTAAACCAGATTTACACACTTCGTGGGACACTAATCATGTTGAAACTTGAAAGAAAGTTAAAGTTTGTTTTGTTTAAAAACACCACTAGAGCACAATGTTGTATTAATCATCGGCTATTGGAAAAGAAAAAAGAAATGTTTTATTTAACGACGCACTGAACACATTTTATTTATGGTTATATGGCGTCAAACATATGGTTATAGACCACACAGATAATGAGAGAGGAAACCCACTGTCATCACTTCATGGGCTACTCTTTTAGATTAGAAGCAAGGGATCTTTTATATGCACCATCCCACAGACAGGATAGTACATACTATGGCCTTTGATATACCAATTGTGTGCACTGCCTGTAATGAGAAATAGTCCAATGGGCACACAAACGGGGATCGATCCCAGACAGACTGCGCATCAAGCGAACGCTATACCACTGGGCTATGTCCCGCCCTTCGGTTATTGGATGTCAAACATTTGGTAATTTTGACATATAGACTTAGAGAGGAAACCTGATACATTTTTCCATTAGTAGCAAGGGATCTTTTATATGTACCATTTCAGAGACAGAATAGCACATACCACAGCCTTTGATACACCAGTCACGATGTACTGGCTGGAACGAGAAATTATAGTCCAATGGTCCAAAAAACAGAGATCAATCCCAAAAACAAATCGCATCAAGGGAACGTTTTACCACTGGGCTATGTCCCACCCCATGGAAAGAAAGTGAGTAAAACTTACAGATAAAAACTATTATTTGATAGGTTTATGATTTAAACGGACATTCCTGAGTTTGCTGCATTGTAAGATGTTTCCGACTAATAAAATATTTCTATGATTAAGCTTACATATTAAATATATTTTCTTGTTAAGAATATCAGTGTCTGTATATTCAATGTGTTTCTGGTCGTCTTAATATTTGTAAAAAGCCGAAACTGCATTTTGTGTTCAAATAATTTTGTACGTACGAAAAAATCTTTTTTAGGAAATAAAATGAAATTTAACCTAATACAAATATTAGAACCATCTGAAACACGTTTAATATATAGCCACTAATATTTTATGCAGAAAAATATATTTGATATGTAATTACAGTCGTCAAAAAGTCTCTGTTAGTCGATAACATCTTAAAACTTGCAGCAAACTCAGGAATGTCCCTTTAAAGCATTTAAAATTGTATGTCTGCACAAGACAAAGTCTAAGGCTATTTTGACATGGTCATGACCGCAGTTACATAAAAACTGTCTGTCTGTCTGTCTGTATGTGTGTATCTGTGTGTGTGTGTGTGTGTGTGTCTGTCTGTGTGTCTGTGTCTGTGTGTATCTGTGTGTGTGTCTGTCGCTCACTCACTCACTCACTCACTCACTCACTCACTCTCTCTCTCTCTCTCTCTCTCTCTCTCTCTCTCTCTCTCTCTCTCTCTCTCTCTCTCTCTCTCTCTCTCTCTCTCTCTCTCTCTCTCTCTCTCTCTCTCTCTCTCTCTCTCTCTCGCTCTCTCTCTCTCTGTCTCTCTTATTTGTTTTAGAATATCACTGTCCAAAGTGTATATTTTTGGTCATTAAAGTACATGGCTCAAATTGGACCTTCCAATAATTTGTACAAATATTTTAAAATTTATATTTAAGAAAAATGCAGTTTGAATATGTTTAAAAATATAGTTTTAAAATTAAATTATGTTATGTGTGTGTGTGTGTGTGTGTGTGTGTGTGTGTGTGTGTGTGTGTGTGTGGAGGGGGGGTGTATTATTGTTTATACTGTTGTCGATTTTGGCCTTTCCTTTAACTAAACATTAGATTAATGTAACCTGCCTCCCCATTTCAGCAGTAGCACAGTACATAAGAATTTTAGTTTTTTTTAAATTGATTTTTGGTGATTTTTTGTTTTGTTGACATAACATAAAATATTTATTGTTTCTGCTTACCCAACTGCATGATCCTAACTATAACTTGCTCACCAGGATATTTTTAAAAACAATTTCCAAGAAAATGATACAAAGCAATTACTTTGGTGAATATAGGCGTATGGGCTCCCATTTTTGTAAGGAGGCAGGCTGGTTTTTGCCCAAATTAAATGAAAATCCCCGGATCTGGATAACAACTTTTATTCATACAGTGAAACCCCTCTAAATTGGACACACTTGGTACCAATAAAAATGTCCGGTATTAAGACAGATCCCGTTTAAAGAGGTTAAGTTCTGTACTGGTTTTTAAAAACAGGGACTCTGTGAAACGTCTAAGTTTTGATGGAATTCCGGTTTACAGACGGTCCGGCTTGAGAGGTTTCACTATATTAGCATTGCTACCAAACAGCTACAATGTATATACATGTAGGGTTACAAACGAATCACAATACAGTTTTACATGGATTACAACTAATAGTGTGAGTAGAATAATGGAAATACATGATAAAAAAGTCTTAGGTTAGCACATTTTCTCTGAATATCTCTACCCTTTTTGCCCGAATTTGATAATTTGCTTCTCTCCCCCCCCCCCCCCCTTTGCCACCCTGGCTAGCTATGCTTATGTTTTGGATTTGTGGTAATCAGTTTATAAATAAACTATAACATCTGGGGGGGTTTTAAGAAAACAAATTCACTATAACATGAAAAGAACAACTTTTTTGTTCAGCCTTACTGTATTGGAAAAATAAAATGGAAAAAAAGAGACAGAATGATATATTTTAATTCTAAGTTTTTAAAATACCAAAAAAATTGAAAAATAAGAAAATAATTATTTTAAAGTTAAATAATAAACAATTTATTTTTAAAGCTGCCTTTAGGAAATTAAAAAAAAAATAAAAAAATAAAAAATATATATATATATATATATATATATATATTATGAACTATATTTTTTAATTAACAGGGGAGAAAATGAGCATTCTGATATACTACATTAATATAAAACTACTTATGTTACATGGACTTTGAATTTTTTTGCATTAATTTATAAAGATTACAGATATTGCTAAAAACTGCATTAAACTGATAATAATTAAATGATAAAGAATCACTGATGCTAGTTTAAAGTTTGTTTTGTTTTAATGACTCCACTAGAGCACATTGATTTATTAATCATTGGCTATTCATTGTCAACTATTTGGTAATTTTGACATATAGTCTTAGATAGGAAAATCGCTATATTTGTTCCATTAGTAACAAGGGATCTTTTATATGCACCATCCCACAGATATATACCATGGCATTTGATATACCAGTCATGGTACAATTGCTAGAAGGAGAAATAGCCCAAAGGGCCACTTACGGGTATCGATCCTAGACCGATCACTCATCAAGCGAGGGCTTTAACACTGGGCTGATTTTCAAGTACAGATTTGAATATGTGAAATATAATTTTTGAATTATTGCTTGCACACAGTACATTATTTTCTATCTCTTTTATTTTTATCATTAAGAGTAAGTATATACAGAGGATTCTCCCAAGTGTCTTGTGATATAACTTATCAGCATGAGTTGATAAAAGTATGAAATCCCAGGCTTGCTGAAGATTTTTATACTTTTATCGAGTGCTGATAAATTATGATATCACAAGACACAAGAGGGGTTTTCTTTTTATCATCCATTATCATTATTTTCATTTGCGAAATTGTAAACAATGTCAGTAATGTGGGTTGAATGTCACTATAGTTGGCAACAGTAGACTCGTTAACTGGCAGAACAACAGTAGCGTGACGTCACTAATGATAGGTTTAGCACTGAAACATATACAGTAATGTAACTAAATAATGTTGTGTGATTCAAATTCGACCAATCAAGTTTACAAGAAGCGATATCTCCTAGGAGAATATCGCAGGAGATATCGTAAATTATAGTGCCAGCGATATCTCCCACAAAAGCCTTTAATGGATGATATATATACTCTTCAAAAGAAGAAACGCAAAACCACATTGTCGTAACATTTGGAGAATTGATTTAATTATTGAATGGTGAGTCCGATAATTACCAAATGTTGCAGGATTGTTCACAATTCACTCTAGTCCATTGTGAGTAAGTGATAGGACACACCACCAAGGTCAAGGTCATCTGGAGTCAATACCGGGTGTGGCCTCCGCGTGTGTTGACAACTGCCTGGCACCGCCTGCCCATTGAAGCAACCAGAGTACGGATGACGTCCCGGGGGATGGTGGCCCACTCGGCCTGCAAGGCTGCTGCCAGCTCGGGCAGGGTCTGGTGCTGTGGTTGTCGCTGTCGGAGGCGTTGGTCCAACTCGTCCCATAGATGCTCAATTGGGTTCAAATCCTAGGATATCGATGGCCAAGGAAGGACATTAATGTTGTTGTTCTGTAGGAAAGCCGTTGTGAGACGTGCTGTGTGAGGCCTGGCGTTGTCATGTTGGAACACTGCGTTGGCGTTGGCCATAACTGGAACGATGTGTGGCCGGAGGATCTGGTCAATGTAGCCCTGTGCATTCAGGTTGCCCTGCACGTGGACCAGGTCAGTTCTGCCAGTGTGTGAGAT
Source organism: Gigantopelta aegis (assembly GCF_016097555.1). Lineage (NCBI taxonomy): Eukaryota > Metazoa > Mollusca > Gastropoda > Neomphalida > Peltospiridae > Gigantopelta > Gigantopelta aegis. The sequence goes on from NC_054709.1 coordinate 2,943,286, forward strand.
GGCTGCCCACACCATGACACTACCCCCGCCGAATCTGTCCACTTCCTGCACGCAGTTTGCCGCATAACGTTCACCACGACGCCTATACACACGACATCTTCCATCATGACGTCGGAGCAGAAATCGGGACTCGTCACTGAACCACACCTGTCTCCATCGCAGTTGAGGCCATTGTCGATGAATCTGGCACCACTGCAGTCGGAGTCGACGGTGTTGTGGTGTTAAGATGACACCTCGAACTGGACGTCTGGCACGAATTCCTACCTCACGTAGGCGGTTCCGTACGGTCTGGTCGGATATCCTGCGCAAACCTGGTATTGCTGCGGCTGTGGAGGTGGCAGTAGTCAATCGTTCCCGAAGGTGGCGTACCCGGATGTAGCGGTCCTGCCCGGGGGTAGTGGACCCGTGGTCGACCGGATCTAGGGAGGTCACGTGTTGATCCATGTTGCTGGTAACGGTCCCACAGTCTGGAGATGGTGCTTGGGGACACATGGAATGCCCTGGCAACGGCCGTTCTGGATTCGCCTGCGTCTAGTCGGCCGATGGCATTGTTTCTCTGCGGTTCACTGAGACGTGGCATGTCCTGGATTGTCAACTGTCGGCCAGATACAGAGGCCAGGCAAGCGAACACCCTGCACTTTTATACTGTCGGTGTTCATGTTGCACGTGCAGACAACGCACGTGCAGTGGTGACATGGTTTGCACGTGGCTGCGTTTTTGCGAATATTCACATTTTGGAACTTTATTGTACAGTAGCTGCGTTTTATCGAATGTAACCGTGGGAATGTGTTTGGGACATGCAATGACCTTATATTCACAAAGCATGAACCGGTAGGAAACATAAAATCGGAGTTATAACCCATTTGTACCCTTTTGCGTTTCTTTTTTTGAAGAGTATATTATATACATTGCTATTCAGCTGTGTAATATATAGATCTACATAAAAGAAACCATAAAAGTGATATTCAGTGAAAAGTCGTATTTTCACTGTAAATAGTTAGTGAAAATATAGAAATCATATTTATATTTTTGTGAACAAATTCATGATTCAATTATCTCCCTTTTAAATTTATTACGTTTTAATTATTGAGGTCAGTGTCAGTTCTTCGTGTTAAAGTTTGATGATTACAAATTCATCAGATCGTATTTGAAATTATTTTTTTTAGTAATTTAGACAACTGTACCTATAAAAATTGGATTGAAGTGCAATTCTAATTCAACACATTTGTAAGAATGAATCTGATTGGATCTCTGCTAAAAATTTCAGGTGGTAAAATCACCGATATACCGGTCGCAAATTTTCTGGCAGAAATATGTCATAGGTTAAGCGAAGAACAGGGTTGTTTTGTAATGGCGTCATAAAGACAATTTCTGTAGCGTTCATGTTACGTACAGAAGTCGTTAAATACTGAGAAGTTTTTATGTAAAAAATGAACATAATTATTCTTTATTAGTCGTTATCTAATCACGAGAGCTGATTAAATATGTCAAATTACACATCTATGTTCGAGCCGCTAACTGTCCGACCACCCATCGTCTGTTAATGGGCTGCCTAATGATGTCACCAGCTGGTGACGTTTATATGCTTATTCTTACTACAAATGTGACAATTTCCTATTTAAAATCAACCAGCAAACAGTTTAATTAGAATAGGGATAAGCCTAATTACAATAAAATATCTAAAACTGATCGAATACAAAGCTAAATAATGATGACACAATGTTCTGTTGTTCGATTCATATTTTGTTTTTGTGGGGTTTTAGGGAGAGGATCACTTAGGTATATTTGCACAGCAGTATTATTAAATTATTATTAATTAAATACAGGTTAAGTTTTATTCATATTTCTTTTAAAAAGTCCTTGGTGAAGTAAATTTTCTGTAAAAGTTCCAGCGGAACAAATATATCATGGTGTTAGGATAATCGAAAGATATTAATAGAAAAAAAAGATATTGTAAAAACTTTGAATTTGTTTTATATATAATAAATATACCATTTCATGGTGGTTTTTTAATACATGATGTGTGAGGCAAATCATGAAAATATGGTTTTCACACATCACTTGTCGACATAAAAATTGTATTCGAAAACACACATGAAAATTAATAGCCTCTTAATATATTAAAAAGTTTTACAATCTTTTCTTACTTTTATTCTATGTAAAGTTAACTAAATAATTTGACTTTGCATATTTTACAATAAAATCCTTCAATAACATCTTTACTGCAATATAACTTTTCACTTTTGAAATATAAAATTTGAACTGCCATCTAAAAAAAAATTTAACAGCAAATATATATAAAACTAGACTTACCCAGTTATAAAACTGCAAAGGTAAAATCCAACTCGAAAATAGAAATTAACTTTTGTCGTGTTCCAAAGCCTGTCGGAATGTTTTGATAATCCATGATGTATATCCAAAATATCTAATAGAATCCAAAGTTTCTTTCTTAATTCTTCCTGATGTGTTCATAGAAAATTGATGATAAAATCATTTCCTTCTTAATTCACAGATATCTGAACACTTGATTTTAAAATTATATTCTTCACTATTTCCAGAATATGTGATAAATGTTTTATTACTCGCTGCTATAATATATTATTTATTACCCATCCTGAAATTCGTTACTCTTTATAAGCATCAGATGTTTCAAACATGTGAATGATCTTCAATTATAGCACAAAAATAATTATTTAATATGTCTGCTTCTAAAGAAAGATCAATCACCTTTACACACCTTTTATAAACAAAAGGCTTCAAAAAAAAAAAATTCTTTCAAAATACAGAATGAAGCTTTGTCTGAATCAGTCACTTCATATATATTAGCTTCCAAAAAACACAATTGTTTCTGCACACATGTATAATTAAGAGACTTTTAAAAGGTATTTTCGTTCTGGGTTTTTTTAATAAATGTTTTCTGGTTCATTCATTTCATATAACACCTTCCAAAAGAAATTAATAATAATCTTTCCACACAAAGAGACTTCCAAAAAGGTATTTTTCTTTTTGAAAACAAAAACAGAACGGTATGTTTTCATAATCATAACAAAATCCTATTCGCATAAACACAAGATTCATTTAGAAAATACGGTACTACAAAAATTGTCGAAGAATATGTTTTAGCAATAAATTCCTCCAAACAAATGAATGCACAATAATTCCAGATGAAACCTTGCTGACTTGTTTTTGGTTCACGTAAAGATGATAATAATCTGCACAGCTTTGATAGGTCGTAAAAGCCAGAAATGCACGAATCTGCACATATAATAACAAATAACACAGTAAATAGTTTTCAAAATAACACAGCACACACAATCTCAAAACCGTGGTTCATAGATATTTGCAGAATTTCTGTTATAAATTTGGTAAAATTTCTTCAAAAATTTAAAACAATATTTAAAAAAAACACACAAAAAATTAGATTTTTTCTAGGTGGATTAAAATATGCAGAATAAGCTTATAACTATTTAATCCTGGAATAAGCTGATAACTGTTTAATCCTAGAATAAGCTTTTAACTGTTAAAATCTAGAATAAGCTTTTAACTGTTAAAATCTAGAATAAGCTTATAACTGTTTAATCCTGGAATAAGCTTATAACTGTTTAAATATAGAATTATCTTATAACTGTTTAATCCTAAAATAAGCTTATAGCTGTGTAATCCTAGAATAAGCTTATAACTTTTTAATCCTAGAATATGCTTATAGCTGTATAATCTTAGATTTATGTACACAAGTGTCTGTATTCCATTAAAGTGTTGGTACAAATTAAAAACATGGTAGCTTAACGTTCATAAATTAGCCCATTCTTCTTCTGAGCTCAACATAAACTTTTATAAAACTCCTCTCTTCTCCCTCACTCAATTAAATAAAATCGGAAAGACACAAGAAGCCACCGTACACGAAAGATAGCTGATAATTCCATAATCCTCTTCTTCAAAACACTTTATAGAAACAAGCTTCAACACAATAAGAAAAACAAAAACTATATTCCAGGAAGATACAACATGTTAATTTGTCGCATACAACAAGTGTGTATGTATATATATATATATATACATACACACACACACACACATATACAAACTGCAGTGTGACTTTTTGGGGGGCCCCGATCCAGAGCATACCACCCAAGTGTAAAAAGTCTAAGTTGCCTATCGAAACCTGACAGAATCCAGTCGGCTGCAATCTCCGCTATATAGGAGTGTGTATCAGCGAGGGGTCTACACCTCGGTTAACCAATCACAAGACATTAGAGGCAAGAATAAGTCGTATTTTTACAAGGCTATTGGACCACCCACAGCAAGCCTAACAAACGCGCTTCAGCTGTCAAAGCTGGGATTCAAGAGGAATTGTTAGTGACTTCACCAGTTGAGGGTTTTTTTCTTCCCCATTTTTCTCCTGTTTTTTTGTGTGTTTTTTCATTTTGTTTTTTAACAAAATGAAAAAAACACACACACAAAACAGGAGAAAAATGGGAGAGGAAAACCCCTCAACTGGTTCTCTACAAATCAAGTTTATGGGTTTTGTATAATACAACAGATATGTGAAGGAATGGAATATAATTTATATTCTAGGTGTTGTATAGAAATACATGTGTGAACAAAATGGATAATTTAGGAAAAGGAAAAGTAATGTTGAGAGGGTTTTCTCTCCCATTTTTCTCTTGTTTAGTTTGGTTCACTTCGTTAAAAAGTTCTTTATAAGTCAAGTTTATGGGTTTTATAATACAACAGATCTGTGAAGAATGGAAAATATATTCTAATTTCTACCTGTTTTATGAAAATATGAACAATGCGGATAATTTAGGAAAGGAAAGGAATGTTGAGGGTTCCCCTCTCCCCTTTTTTTTCATTTTGTTAAAAAGTTTATGGGTTTCATAATACAACAGATCTGTGAAGAATGGAAAATAAATTTTAATTTCTACCTGTTTTATAAAAATATGAACAATACGGATAATTTAGGAAAGGAAAGGAATGTTGAGGGTTCCCCTCTCCCCTTTTTTTTCATTTTGTTAAGAAGTTCTCTACAAGTTAAGTTTATGGGTTTCATAATACAACAGATCTGTGAAGGAATGGAATATAATTTATATTCTACGTGTTGTATGAAAATATATATTAACAAAATGGATAATTTAGGAAAGGAAAGGAATGTTAGGTTTTCCTCTCTCATTTTCTCCTCTTTTTTGTTTTTGTTCATCTTGTTAAAACGTTCATATAATACAACAAATCTGTGAAGAATGGAAAATGTATTCTAATTTCTACGTGTTTTTTGAAAATATGAACAAAATGGATAATTTAGGAAAGGGAAAAGGAATTTCTTAACGACACCTCAGCACATTTTAAACTGTATGTCTATTTGGTGTGTACCATATTGTTATTGTAGTGAGAGAAAGGAACGGAAAGTTTAACAACACCTCAGCACATTTTAAACAATGTCTATTTGGTGCGTACCATATTGTTATTGTAGTGAGAAAAAGGAAAGTTTAACAACACCTCAGCACATTTTAAACTACGTCTACTTGGTGTGTACCATATTGTTATTGTAGTGAGAGAAAGGAAAGTTTAACAACAGCTCAGCACATTTTAAACTGTATGTCTATTTGGTGCGTACCATATTGTTATTGTAGTGAGAGAAAGAAAAGGAAAGTTTAACAACAGCTCAGCACATTTTAAACTATGTCTATTTGGTGTGTACCATATTGTTATTGTAGTGAGATAAAGGAAAGGAAAGTTTAACAACATCTTAGCACATTTTAAACTATGTCTATTTGGTGTGTACCATATTGTTATTGTAGTGAGAGAAAGGAAAGTTTAACCACACCTCAGCACATTTTAAACTATGTCTATTTGGTGTGTACCATATTGTTATTGTAGTGAGAGAAAGGAAAGTTTAACCACACCTCAGCACATTTTAAACTATGTCTATTTGGTGTGTACCATATTGTTATTGTAGTGAGAGAAAGGAAAGTTTAACAACATCTTAGCACATTTTAAACTATGTCTATTTGGTGTGTACCATATTGTTATTGTAGTGAGAGAAAGGAAAGTTTAACCACACCTCAGCACATTTTAAACTACGTCTATTTGGTGTGTACCATATTGTTATTGTAGTGAGAGAAAGGAAAGTTTAACAACACCTCAGCACATTTTAAACTATGTCTATTTGGTGTGTACCATATTGTTATTGTAGTGAGATAAAGGAAAGGAAAGTTTAACCACACCTCAGCACATTTTAAACTACGTCTACTTGGTGTGTACCATATTGTTATTGTAGTGAGATAAAGGAAAGGAAAGGAAAGTTTGTTTACGACACCTCAGCACATTATAAACTTTGGCTATTTAGTGGGTGAACCATATGGCTGTAGCAAAACTTGAACTATATATTGACAGAAATTAAAGGAAAATAATTATTTAAAATATAGCCATCATTGTGTTTGGTCAAAAGCAAATGAAAAAAAAAAAATTGCTTTGTTTAACAACACCACTAGAGCACACTGATTTATTAATCATTGTCTATTGGATGTCAAACATTTGGTAATTCTGACATTTAGTCTTAGAGAGGAAACCCGTAACATTTATCCATTAGTAGCAAGGGATCTTTTATATGCACTATCCCACAGACAGGATAGCACATACCACAGTCCTTTGATATACCAGTCGTGGTGCACTGGCTGAAACAAGAACTAGCCCAATGGGCCCACCGACGGGGATTGATCCCAGACTGACCATGCATCAGGCGAGCACTTTATTACTGGGCTACGTCCTGCCCCCTAAGAGCAAATGAAAGGAATAGTTGTTTAAAGACACTACAGCTGTTTGATATTCAACACATGGTTATTTGGAGAGACAAGGACTGGGATGTGGAGGTGGACAGCAAAAGAAGTTGAAAGATAGGAGGAGTTGCCAGATGGGTAAGAAATGATATGGATTCAAAGCAGTAAAAGAAAAGGGGGAAGTGGGGTAAAAAGAAAAGAAAAGAAAAGTTTGTTTTGTTTAACACCACCACTAGAGCATACTGATTGAAGGGAGCAGCAAGGTATCTTTTATATGCATTTCCCAAAGACAGCACAGCACATACCATGGCCTTTGATTTGCAAACACTGGTTTGGATACATTTCATTTTATTTCAACTTATTTTTGTCCTTATATCCAATTAAGCTTCAAGCACGCTGTCCTGGGCACACACTTCAGCTATCTGAGCTGTCTGTCCAGGACAGTGGGTTAGTTGTTAATTGTTAGTGGTTAGTGAGAGAGAAGAGGGTGCAGTGGCCTTACACCTACCCATTGAGCCCTTAAGAACTCGTTCTGAGTTGGAGCCGGTACCAGGATGCGAACCCTGTACCTACCAGCCTGTAGTCCGATGGCTTAACCACTGTGCCACCGAGGCCGGTTGGTTTGGATAATGTGTCCACTGAGGACAGGGATTTATTCAAGATTTTTCACCAGGGTCCCTAGCCTGATGGGATTTGAAAAATTAGCACGAGTAAATCATACTTGGGATATTTTTTTTCAGTCCACTGAATGATGCAGTATGTACGCCACTGTTAAATTAATTCATTAGAACAGAGGGGCGGGATTTAGCTCAGTCAGTTGAGTGCTCGCTTGAGGTGCTTGCGTCGCAGGATCGAACCACCTCAGTGGATCTATTCAGCTGATTGTGTTTTTACACATTCCAACCAGAGCACCACAGCTGGTCAAAGGCCGTGGTATGTGCTTTCCTGTCTGTAGGGAAGTGCATATAAAAGATCCCTTGTTGCATTAGGAAAAATGTAGCGGGTTTCTTCTGATGACTACGAGTTGCAATTACCAAATGTTTTACATCCAATAGCCGATGATTAATCAATTATGTGCTCCAGTGGTGTCGTTAAACAAAACAAACTTTTTAATTAGAACAGACATAATAAAATATGTATACAGGTAAACCTCTCAAGACCGGACTCTCTATATATACCGGAATTCCCTCAAAACCTGACGTCTCACAGAGACCCTTTTTAAAAACCAGTACAGATCTTAATTTAACCTCTCAAGACCGGACCCTCTGTATATACCGGAATTCCCTCAAAACCTGACGTCTCACAGAGACCCTTTTTAAAAACCAGACAGATCTTAATTTAACCTTTCAAGACCGGACCCTCTGTATATACCGGAATTCCCTCAAAACCTGACGTCTCACAGAGACCCTTTTTAAAAACCAGACATATCTTAATTTAACCTTTCAAGACCGGACCCTCTGTATATACCAGAATTCCCTCATAACCGGACGTCTCACAGAGACACTTTTTAAAAACCAGTACAGATCTTAATTTAACCTCTCTAAAACAGATCCCTCTTTAAACTGGACTTTTGTCTTGGTTCCGAGGGGTTTTGCTATATTGGGAACTTTTAGTACAGAAATTGGAGATTTTCAATGCTACTTTCTAATACAAAGGGGCCTATGTTCAGACCCACAGAACGCCTGAAAAAATCCCTGGAGGGGGTTCAATCCTTCAATTAATTTAAAGCACCTCAGGCGAGCACTATACTGCTTGGACTAAATCCTACCCCTGGGTTATTTGGAAATGTTAGAGAAATCGGTTATGATTCCATAGAGTGGCAACTATCGCAATTTAGCAAGGAATCTTTTATATGCACTTTCACACAAATGGGACAGCATATACTACAGTTCTTGGGTACTGACTGGGGAATGAAAATCCCCAATAGTCCCAATCTGAATGTAAATAATTCCCATTTTTTTATTATTATAAAAAGATGTATTTTTAAAACGACACGTATAACACTTGACAAACACTCCTTCCTTCCCTTATAGTGTTTCATAATGCAAAATAAAGTTTGTTTTGTTTAACAACACCACTAGAGCACATTGATTAATTAATCATTGTCTATTGGATGTCAAACATTTGGTAATTTTGACACGTAGTCATCAGAGGTGAGCACGTCTTTAAATAACACATTTCCTTTCCTTTCCCAGTGTTCGGATTTGAGCCTATGGCCCACGGCTCCTCATTTGTAGTGAAAGTGATGGTTTTAGCATGGATTACAGGACTGAACCACCTCGGTAGAGAGAGAGAGAGAGAGAGAGAATGTTTTATTTAACGACAAACTCAACACATTGTATTTACGGTTATATGGCATCAGACATATGGTTAAGGACCACACAGATATTGAGAGAGGAAACCTGCTGTTGCTACTTCATGGGCTACTTTTTTTCTATTAGCAGCAGGGTATCTTTTATATGCACCATCCCACAGACACGGTAGTACATACCACAGCCTTTGATATACCAGTCATGGTGTACTGGCTGGAATGAGAAATAGCCTAATGGGCCCACCGACGGAGATCGATCCCAGACTGACCGCACATCGAGCGAGCACTTTACCACTGGGCTACGTCTCGCCCTGAACCACCTCGGTAGACTCAATGGGTGGGTTTTTTATTGTCCCAACCAATGTCATATGACTGGTGTTAACGTTATTAATTAGTAATTACCCAGACTGTGTGGCACGGATAGCCACAAGAGACAAGCACTTATTGCAGTTGGAGAGACAAGGAGTGGGATGTGGAGGTGGACAGTGAAAGCAGTTGACAAATAGGAGGAGTTGCCAGATCTGGAAGAAATGAGACCGAATTCAAAGGAGAGAAAAGAAACGGGGCAGTGGGATAAAAAAATAAAAAATTAAATTAAAAGTAATTACCAAGACTAATTTACAATGCTTACAATCATTCTTATCAAGACTAATGTATACGATAATTGTTATCAAGACTTAAAACACATGTACGATTCTGATTGGTTATTAATAAAGCGTACTTCGTTTTGTGCTTTATTACAATGAGTGAGTGTGTTTGCGTTTGATGTCTTATCGTGACAATTAGCGATGGCCTTTATGGATACTTAATAACTGTTATATCAAATACTGTTGCATGTGCTGTCCTGTATGTGGGAAAGTGCACATAAAAGACCCTTTGCAGCTAATGGTTTCCTCTGAAAAGGGGCAGGAAATGGCCCAGTGGTAAAGCGATCACTTGATGCACGGTCGGTCTAGGATCGATCCCCATCAGTGGGCCCATTGGGCTATTTCTCATTCCAGCCAGTACACTACGACTGGTATGTCAAAATTACCAAATTATTACAACCCCTGTCAGTGGAGCCATTGGGCTATTTCTTGTTCCAACCAGTATACCACGACTGGTTTATCAAAGGTCATGGTACATGCATGTGTTATCCTGTCTGTGAGATGGTGCACCGGCTACATTTGTCCATTAGTAGCAAGGGATCTTTTATATATGCACCATCCCACAGACAGGATAGCACATGCCACAGTCTTTGATATACCAGTTGTGGTGCACTGGCTAGAACTCCTCCATAATAAGCCATAAATATTCATTCTGGATTCTGGATGGGAACCGGGACTGGGATGCAAACCCAGTACCCAGTACGACGATTTACATAATTGTTAAACCATCAAAGCTACAGTTTGTGTTGTTTAACAACACCACTAGAGGATATTGATTTACTAATCTTCGGCTATTTGGTAATATTGACATATAGTCTTAGAGAGGAAACCGGCTATATTTTTTTTCATTAGTAGCAAGCAATCTGTTATATGCACCATCTCACAGGCAGGATAGCACATACCACGGCCTTTGATAAACCAGTCGTTGTATACTGGCTGGAATGAAAAATAGCCGGGGATCGATCCTAGACCGACTGGGCTATGTCAATCCTGCCCAACATTTGGTTTTTAATATACCAGTTGTGGTACACAGGGATCGATCCTAGACCGACTGGGCATCAGGCAAATGCTTTATATACAACAGCCTTTAATATACCACTGGGCTACTTCCCGCTCTTTATTATAGCATTAAGGCTGATTACAAAATGCTTTCTCTCTTGATAATATTGTTATTATCTAAATAGTTATTTTCGTACTTATACCCAATTACGGTTCAAGCACCTCAGGAACACACCTCAGCTACAGTATCTAGGATGTCTGTCCACAACAGTGGGTTAGTAGGTAGTTGTTAGTGAAAGGAAGGAAATGGTTTATTTAACGACGCACTCAACACATTTTATTTACGGTTATATGGCCTCAGACATATGGTAAAGGACCACACATATATTGAGAGAGGAAACCCGCTGTCATCACTTCGTGGGCTACTCTTTTCAATTAGAAGCAAGGGATCTTTTATATGCACAATCCCATAGACAAGATAGCACATACCACGGGGCCTTTGATGTACCAGGTGTCTATAGGTGAGAGCCGGTACTAGAATACGAACCCAGTACCTACCAACCGCAAATCTGGCGGCTTAACCATAACACCACTGAGGCTGGTTTTCCCTTTTTATTTTTTTTATTTTTTATTTTTTTTAAATCCAATTCAAAAATTGAAAACGTGTTGATTTTTGTCAGTTACACAGCTCCAATTTGTCAGTGATGAAAAGCTGCTTTCCACACCACACATTTTCATCACCGCCATCATGATGTGACCTCTCTCTCCCACCGACAATTAATTTCTCAGTGACACACAGGGCCTTTGACACCCCTTTCAGTGGCTTCTCCCCATCATGCATTGCACTGAATGACAGCTGGGACAATTGACAATAACCTCGCCAAATAACGTCGCACTGGGTGTAGGGTGGTAGCAATATGTACAGACATGGTTTATCCAATAGATATGATAATAAGGTTTAGATGGTAGTACTGGGTATATGATGTTCACGGTGTGTACTCTACACACAGTTCTCTTGCCACCTTTGAAAGTTATGAACTAACATGTTTGTTCAAAAGGTGTTTGGACGTTTGAAGGAGTTTGTCATAGAGTATTTCTCGCACCCAGGTTTTACGCTTTTGATGTACTCGTTTATTGTTGAGTGAAGCTAAGAGTCCAGATTAAATATCCATCACAAAGCGCGAATGGGTGAATCGGATTGCCACATATTGTGTTGGGGAAGCCAACTTCTCGGTATGAATTTCCTCCCAGCAGGATCAGAGCACTCATAAAAATAAGTAGTCGAATTATGTTTGAGTTTTAAAAGCTGAATCACAATGCATCTAACCTACTAGATTTGGCTTTAGTTAACATCACTGTAGACTGCATTGATTAATAATCATCAGCTATTGGAAGTCCCTTCCCTTTAATTCATGTCCTTCACCTACCTCCACTTCCCTGCCCTCCCCTACCTCCACTTCCCTGCACACCCCTACCTCCACTTCCATGCCCTCCCCTACCTCCACTTCCCTGCACACCCCTACCTCCACTTCCATGCCCTCCCCTACCTCCACTTCCCTGCACACCCCTACCTCCACTTCCATGCCCTCCCCTACCTCCACTTCCATGCCCTCCCCTACCTCCACTTCCCTGCCCTCCTCTACCTCCACTTCCCTGCACACCCATACCTCCACTTCCCTGCCCTCCCCTACCTCCACTTCCATGCCCTCCCCTACCTCCACTTCCCTGCACACCCATACCTCCACTTCCCTGCCCTCCCCTACCTCCACTTCCATGCCCTCCCCTACCTCCACTTCCCTGCACACCCATACCTCCACTTCCATGCCCTCCCCTACCTCCACTTCCCTGCACACCCCTACCTCCACTTCCATGCCCTCCCCTACCTCCACTTCCCTGCACACCCCTACCTCCACTTCCCTGCCCTCCCCTACCTCCACTTCCCTGCACACCCCTACCTCCACTTCCCTGCACACCCATACCTCCACTTCCATGCCCTCCCCTACCTCCACTTCCCTGCACACCCCTACCTCCACTTCCCTGCACACCCCTACCTCCACTTCCCTGCCCTCCCCTACCTCCATTTCCCTGCACACCCCTACCTCCACTTCCCTGCACACCCATACCTCCACTTCCCTGCACACCCCTACCTCCACTTTCCTGCCCTCCCCTACCTCCACTTCCCTGCCCTCCCCTACCTCCACTTTCCTGCCCTCTCCTACCTCCACTTCCCTGCACACCCCTACCTCCACTTCCATGCCCTCCCCTACCTCCACTTCCCTGCACACCCCTACCTCCACTTCCCTGCACACCCATACCTCCACTTCCATGCCCTCCCCTACCTCCACTTCCATGCATACCCCTACCTCCACTTTCCTGCCCTCCCCTACCTCCACTTCCATGCCCTCCCCTACCTCCACTTCCCTGCCCTCCCCTACCTCCACTTTCCTGCACACCTCTACCTCCACTTCCCTGCCCTCTCCTACCTCCACTTTCCTGTACTTCCCTCCCTCCAGTTTCCTACCTAATCCTCCTACAGACAAGTTGTTTGCCATATGTTGTATGTCAGCCTTCCCCTCTCTTTCCCTTCTCTACACATCAATCCCTTCACTTCCTTGCATACTTCTCCCTTCACTTCCCTATACTCCCCTCCCTTTACTACCCTACACTCCCCTCCCTTCACTTCCCTATATTCCCCTCCCTTCACTTCCTTACACTCCCCTCCCTTCACTTCCCTACACTCCCCTCCCTTCACCCCTCTCCCTTCACTTTCCTCTACTCCCCTCCCTTCACTTCCCTGCACATTTATTACTTCCCTTCCCTATACTCCCCTCCCTTCACCCCTCTCCCTTCACTTCCCTATACTCCTCTCCATTTATTTCCTTGCAATCTCCTATCCCTTCACTTTCCTATACTCCCCTCCCTTCACTTCCCTGCACATCTATTACTTCACTTCCCTATACTCCCCTCCCTTCACCCCTCTCCCTTCACTTCCCTATACTCCCCTCCGTTCACTTCCCTATACTCCCCTCCCTTCACCCCTCTCCCTTCACTTCCCTACACTCCCCTCCCTTCACTTCCCTATACTCCCCTCCCTTCACTTCCCTATACTCCTCTCCCTTCACTTCCCTATACTCCCCTCCCTTCACTTCCCTGCACATCTATTACTTCACTTCCCTATACTCCCCTCCCTTCACCCCTCTCCCTTCACTTCCCTATACTCCCCTCCGTTCACTTCACTATACTCTCCCACATCTCTCCCTTCACTTCCCTATATTCCCCTCTTCACTTCCCTGAACATCTATCCCTTCACTTCCCTATACTCTCCTCCCTTCACTTCCCTGAACACCTATCCCCTCCCTCCAGTTCCCTCCCTATCTTCCTATTGACAAGTTGTCTGCCATATGGTGTATGATATCAGCTTGCTTATATGATTCCCTTTACTCCCTTCCCTTCACTCCCCTCCCTTCACTTCCCTACACCCCTCCCCCTGCACTCCCTCCTCCAGTTCCCTCCCTAATCTTCCTATTGACAAGCTGTCTGCCATATGGTGTATGATGTCAGCTTGCCTATATAATTCCCTTTACTCCCTTCCCTTCACTCCCCTCCCTTCCCTTGCCTTCTCCACACCCCTCTCCCTGCACTCCCTTCCCTTCACTCCCCTCCCTTCACTTCCCTACACCCCTCTTCCTGCACTCCCTCCCTCCAGTTCCCTCTCTAATCCTCCCATTGACAAGCTGTCTGCCATATGGTGTATGATGTCAGCCTAACAGACTTTGAGAACAGTTAACAAACCATCAACTCTTGACAACTCGGCTCAAACTGTTTGCATATGAAACATGATATGGCTTGAATCACATGCTCTATGGTTTTGTGGGAAAGGAGGGAAAAAAGAAAACCATGAAGACCCTCATCCTAAAATATATGAGGTGTAAATCAGGGTATAACCCAAGGTGAAGAGTACGTAGGATGGGGCACAAATCAACACATTGGTACAATTTTTTTGTTTTTTTTTGTTTTGTTTAACAACACAACTAGAGCACATTGATTTATCAATCATCAGCTATTGGATGTCAAACATATGGTCATTGTTTCATTAGTAACAAGGGATCTTTTATATGCACCATCCCACAGACAGGATAGTACATACCACGGCCTTTGATATACCAGTTGTGGTGCACTGGCTGGAATGACAAATAGCCCAATGGGTCCACCAACGGGGATTGATCCCAGACCGACCACGCATCAAGCGAGCGCTTTACCACTGGGCTGCGTACCGCCCCCATTGGTACGAATGAATTTGATTGGATTTCTATTAAAAATCTGGGGTACTGAAACCTGCACATATATGTTACTAGCTCCAACTTTATTAGGGGAGGGAGATCTTGCTCTCTAGGTAGAGCAATCATCTGTGGGTCGAACCTCATCGGTGGACCCTACCGGCCTCAGTGGCGTGCTCCGCAAGGCTCAATGGGTAGGTGTAAAGCACTTGCACCGACCAGTGATCCATAACTGGTTCAACAAAGGCCATGGTTTGTGCTATCCTGCCTGTCGGAAGTGCAAATAAAAGATCCCTTGCTGCTAATCGGAAAGAGTAGCCCATGTAGTGGCGACAGCGGGTTTCCTCTCAATATCTGTGTGGTCCTTAACCATATGTCCGACGCCATATAACCGTAAATAAAATGTGTTGAGTGCGTCGTTAAATAACACATTTCTTTCTTTCGTCGGTGGACCCATTTTCTGACTGGGTTTTAGTCATCCCAACCAGCACACCATGACTGGTATATCAAAAGCTGTGGTACGTGCTGTTATATCTTCTGGGAAAGTACATATAAAAGTTCCCTCATTACTAATGGAAAAATGTAGCGGGTTTCCTCTCTAAGACTGTGTCAGAATTAACAAATGTGTGACATCCAATAGTCAGTGATTAATAAATCAGTGTGCTCTAGTGGTGTTGTTAAACAAAACAAACTTTTATTTTCCTTGCTGTCCTTATCTTAGTAGGGTCAAAATATGAACTAAATGGGCAAACCCCTCAAAAATTCCTAGAATTTTTTTTATGGTGTTTTTCTGTAGTATTTGGTCCAGAGAACAACATACCGAAAGTAGGCCGAAATAGGACTATATCTGCTCATATCCTATCAACATCCTACCAATGTAGCTGTTTTTACCCATTTATGTGTGGAAATAAACTCTTCAAACCAGTATATCAATTACCTATATACATGTATACAGAGATTACTACACGAATGGTGTTGGATACCATTTGTCTTACAATGAATTGTTTATAATATATAGAGCTTATGCGAGCCTCTGGCGAGCATAATACATTATTTTTATTCCTAATATATAATATTGACGATACCGAAATACACGAGGGTAATAATCTCTTTATCATATAAGCTCAAGCTTAATACAATGTGTTTTTGTAAACTGTACACGCAACTTTAATTCCAGTCCGCCATTACTAGATATTCAAATGACGTAAGAATATGTGGCACGGTGTATTTTTGAATGGAAATGACGTCAAACTCGAAAGACGTCATTTTGGATGTCCTTACATCAAAATAAAGTTATGCCTAACGTTTTTTGTTTTCTGAACGCTGGACAGCTTTCAGTGTCAAATTGCCATTGAATGCATATGTCACCCAAGTACGTTTGCTTAACTGTCAATAAACCTAGTGCCAAGACCTCGACTAATTTCCATCTAATTTGCAAAGTTATAAAAATTTTAAAGTATGTGATCTGAAAAATATCACATACTTGGATTGCATTGAAAATGTAAGATATTATATGATAAATGAATGTATTTAACAAGCACAAGAGAGTTGGATAGGTTTTAAAGGGACGTACCCAGGTTTTTAAACACTAAGACATATTTTTCACTATTAGACATAAACGACCACTGAAATCAAACATTACTTATATTTTATTGTTTAGATTATCGATTTCCATACAATCAAAGTGTTTCTGGTCATCCTGGTATTTCTAATACCACATAATGCATTTTTCATATTTTTAGAAAAGCACGTGCGTCTGAGAAGTAATGATTACTGAATTGCATTTTAGTCTATTTTCATGGGTATTTCAATGTCACAGACTCTTATTGTATCTAAATTTGTTACAGGTTTGTAAATTAACCAAACTTAGTGTCCATTGTTATGGGTTGAAACTAGAGTCTAGGTGAAAAATATGCCTTAGTGTTTAAACACTAGGGTCCGTCCCTTTAACCTTCTGACTACTGCAGGCGAGATATCTCGCCCGACGTCACGTCAGTCGATATACTGTACACTGTATACAGTGCATTCCCCAATTCATATTTCCCGCCATTTTGCACACGACACTCACCGGAAACGGAAATATAATTAAAGAAAAAAGGATTTTTTTTCAAAATGGTGGTTTTTGTTTTGATTTTTTCAATTGAAAATACCTTGAAATTTTTAGTTCAAAAAGTGGTTTTCGGCAAGTATTTTCGCTTGACAACAATGGCGGCACGTCGCGGTAATTTTTAGGGATCGATAGCTGATTGTAACAGCTAATTTGATAATAAATTTGATCGTTTTACCAACAACGAAAATTACCAAATATTGCAATATGAATCGTAGTTCGGGTTTTAAAAATAATTCTGGTCAGAAAACCACTGTTATCGGGAATAATGGACATAAATACTGGACAGCTGGCCACAAATGCCCATAAGTAAACGCAACTTTTTCGATTTTTTGCCTAATTTTAATCACCATTAGCCGATCTAAAATAATAAAAATTACAAAAAAAGACACGAAAATAATACTTTCCGATTCATATATGAACTTTATTTCATGTATTTATGAAACATTTAAGGGAATATATGTGAGTAAAAATTATAAACTTGTAAACTTTTGTTAAAAATTAATCCAGTAGTCTAAAGGTTAAGACAATGAGTTGTAAGATAAATGGTATCTAACAGACGACTGTAGTATTCTATTTTTTATATATCCTAAAAAACCAGGTTTAAAATAAATTTAAATATCTTTTTACAGATAAAATTTATTTACGGCACTTGCACAGTATAGTTAACTTATATACATTACAGTGCAATCAATTTCAGGTTAAATTACATGTCACAGAGCAATCAATTTCCATCATCCACATATTATTGGGTGATATGGTTCTTGTGACTGGGCATCACTGTGAAGCAACCAATTACAAGTTTCAAAAGTGATACATACGTGCATGTACGTTGTAGACGATATTGATCTACAACAAACACTGTCACATTTATCACTTATAGTATTAAATGCTCTATCAAAAGTTAGGTGTTCTTCCAACTTTGACCCAGTCAGATATTATTTGGTTTAGTACTATACCTACAACGGGTCATTTCCTACATGGGTGTGTATGAAAACTCACATACACTTCAGTGGGCGAATTAACCCTCCACTAAAACAAAATCTTTCCCCTGTCCCTGAGAAAATAAAACATTCTTTACTTGATAAACCATAAACAAAATATTTCCTTCATTTTTCAAACTTTATGAGGTGTAATATCATATTTAGTTCACTCCACTGGTTTTCAATCACTCCTACACATTAGGAGCCGGGCACAGAAAAACGTACAAGTCCTGTCAAAACTTCTCTTTCTGTTTCTTGTTGGGGTTTTTTCACCCTTACACATGGCTTTTATTTCCCTGCCGGATCATTGGTGACACAAATCCAGCCAGCTTTAGAAATTCTTTTATCAATATCATTTATGCTGTCATGCATACGATGCCATAAAGATGAAAATCGCTCGCTCTGAAGTCAATTTTGCATTTTTGATGGCGAGTTTATGGCTACAGGCCCAGCAGGAGCGGAGATGGGGCTGACATTTCACACCCTTGTGAAAAACACAGAACTATATTCTGTAAGTAGGCCATTATGTTTGATGATGTAGATCTATATCAACAGCAAAAGGAAGGGAATGTTTCTGAAGTGACATGAACAAAAAAAAACCTCAGGCATTGATTAAAGTGACAGACCCTAGTTTCAACCCGCGAAAATTAACACTAAGTTTAGTTAAAGAGACATACCCTAGTTTCAACACGTGAAAATTAACACTAAGTTTACTTGATCTACAAACCTACAACACATTTGGATAAAGTTACAATAGAGTGAAACATGAGTCTGTGACTTTGAAATGGTGAAATACCCTCTAAAAATAGACTAAAACTCAACTCCATATAAGTGTTACTTCTCAGACGCACGGGCATTTTTAAAAATATGAGAAAAAAAGAAAGAAAGAAATGTTTTATTTAACGATGCACTCAACACATTTTATTTACGGTTATATGGCATCAGACATATGGTTAAGGACCACACAGATTTTAAGAGGAAACCCGCTGTCGCCACTACATGGGCTACTCTTCCGATTAGCAGCAAGGGATCTTTTATTTGCGCGTCCCACAGGCAGGATAAAAATATGAGAAATGCATTTGTGATATTAAAAACACCAGGATGACCAATATCACTTCGAATGTACGGAATTGATAATCTAAACAATAAAATCTAAGTAAATTATGATTTAAGTTATCAAAAACAGTTATAATAGTCAAAAATATGTGTTAGTGTTTAAAAACTAGGGTATGTCCCTTTAATTGCTTCCTTAAGTTAGATTATATAAAGCTATATAACATATTACCATACTGATAGCATATAAATTCATGTGCTAATTACTCTGTCAGATGAGTGCTCGCTTGAGGAGCTCGTGTCACAGGATCGAACCACCTTGGTGGATTCGTTCAACTGATTGGGTTTTTTCTCGTTCCAACCAATGCACCACAACTGGTCAAAGACAGTGGTATATATTATCCTGTCTTTGGGATGGTACATATAAAATATCCCTTGCTACTAATGGAAAAATGTAGTGGGTTTCCTCTCTAAAACCATAGGTCACAATTACCAAATGTGTGACATCCAATAGCCGATGATAAATAAATCAATGTGCTCTAGTGGTGTCGTTAAACAAAATAAACTTTTAACTTTAACTTAAGTTAGATTATACGGAGCTATACAACATCTTACCATACTGATAGCATATAAATTCCTGTGCTAATTAAGGGGTGCTAAAGGCTGCTCTCCTTAAACTAGTCTCAGGTGAGTGATGGGGAGTGAGAGTGATAGCTCACCTAAAATGAGGATACATGAAACAAACCTTATTAGAACTTAGTTTTAAAAAATAAAGGAAGGAAATATTTATTTAACGACGCACTCAAAACATTTTATTTACAGTTATATTGCATCGGACATATGATTAAGGACCACACAAATACTGAGGGAGGAAACCCGCTGTTGCCACTTCATGGGCTACTCTTTTCTATTAGCAGCAAGGGATCTTTTATACGCACCATCTCACAGACAGGATAACAAATATCACGGCCTTTGATATACCAGTCATGGAGCACTGGTTGGAATGAGACATAGCCCAATAGGCCCACCGACAGAGATCAATCCTAGACTGACTGCACATCAGGCGAACGCTTTACCACTAGGCTACATCCTGCCACCAGGATTGTAGGGTAAATAAAATAACTGGTTACTGTATTAAGATATCAGCTTTATCCTGCTCAGGTCGAATGGCGAATGATGCTTTATTACATACCTATTCAAGCTTACTATAGTGATAAAAACATTTTGAAACCATGTGATAAATTTATCTTGTATCACACATATGTGTGATCTGAACCAGAATTTTTAAATGGAGAATTTATTTTTTATTTTTTACTGCAGTTAGCGCCTTTTAGTTACTGACGTCATGTATGATTTACAAATTACGTCACATCGTATTTGACACATCATGAAAGGATGAAAGGAGTTTTGATCATAGATTTGACAACGTGTTGTTATGGTGTTAAATTAAAAACCGTTTTTGTAAAAGATTAATGGCCAGGATCGCTGAAGGTGAAGAAGAAGAGTAAAACATAAAAGAAGGTATGTAAATATACAGAACTTCACATACGTTGTTTTCGCTTCCTATGTATGTACTCATTTATTTTGTGAAAGAAAATACCACTCGACCGCTATGCATTCTAGTGGTATATATTCTTGCGCAAAATAAACTTGTGCAATATTAGGAAGCGAAAACAACTTATGTGAAGTTCTGTATATTTACAGAATCTCACAGCATTTGCCATTCTAACCTTTACAGGATTATTGCAATATCTTACGACTGTAACCAGTTATTCTCTATGTATTCTTCAACAACAAACAGAATTTACGTTAGTTTTTGCACAGCGAGTTCTGCAGAAAACATCAGTGTGTATTACAATGAACCGACTCAGTATATTAAATAGTAAGCATGTCACATACATAAGGCTAAAAATAAATTACCTATGCCTTTCTCATATCAGCAGTCTATTCCTGTAATTGTAAAAAAACAAAAACAAGAACTAAAAATAAAAACAAAAACAAAAACAACAAAAAATAAGGTGAGATTTTTTCTAGGATTTACTTCCATCTTGAAATCCAAGAAGCAAATAATTGTTTTGCACTTCACAAGCATTGGAATATATATGTATTATGATCTAAAGTTTGTTTTGTTTAATGACACCACTAGAGCACGTTGATTTATTAATCATTGGCTATTGGATGTTAAACATTTGGTAATTTTGACATATACATTGTAGTCTTAGAGAGGAAACCTGCTACATTTTTCCATTAGTAGTAAGAGATCTTTTATATGCAATACTCCTTAATATTAGACACCAGAAGTTAGTTGCAAACTATAAATGCAGCCTGAAACAATATCTCATGGACGTTTATTTGGCTGATTAGTTTTAATTCTATATAATAATTATGTTTTGAGACTTTAGTGTCAATATTACACAACTAACAGATATCTGTTAAATATAAGATTTCTCTAGTCAATATGTATGTATGCATTTATTATAATAGTATAGTACTTAGCATATATGTATTTTCTTTTCCAGTGTTTCAATGTATTGTTGAGAGCCTAGTGGAAGATTAGCTTGTGCTAAACCTGTTACCCTCATTAAATAAAGTTATTATTATTATTATTATTATTATTATTATTACCATCCCACAGACAAGATAGCACATACCATGGCCTTTGATATATATACCAGTTGTAATGCACTGGCTGGAATGAGAAATAGCCCAATGGGCCCACCGGCGGGGATTAATGTTCCCAAACCGACCTCGCATCAAGCGAGTGCTCTACCACTGGGCTAAGTCCCACCCCTTGTATTATGATCTGATGTATTTTTTCATTCTTTGCCATCAGCAAACTCAAGGCAAGCTGAAGATCACTCTTCTTAAATGATGCCAGGCTCAGCAATCAAATTTCAAATTCAATTTATTACAAAATGTTTGTTTTAATTAAGCTAGGCGGCCAGTAATTTGCAGCTCTCCTAAAACTTTCCAGGCAAGAGTGGAGGGGAGCATGGAGGCGAGCGTGGAGGGGAGCATGGAGGCGAGCATGGAGGGGAGTGAAAATAATCACTTGCCCTTCCTGGTGAAGATTAGTTTTTTAATTTAAAGGGACAGACTCTAGTTTCAGCCTGTGAAAATTACCACTAAGTTTAGTTAAAGGGACAGACTCTAGTTTCAAGGCGTGGAAATTAACACTAAGTTTAGTTAAAGGGACAGACTCTAGTTTCAACGCGTGGAAATTAACACTAAGTTTAGTTAAAGGGACAGACTCTAGTTTCAGCCTGTGAAAATTAACACTAAGTTTAGTTAAAGGGACAGACTCTAGTTTCAACGCGTGGAAATTAACACTAAGTTTAGTTAAAGGGACAGACTCTAGTTTCAACGCGTGGAAATTAACACTAAGTTTAGTTAAAGGGACAGACTCTAGTTTCAACGCGTGAAAATTAACACTAAGTTTAGTTAAAGGGACAGACTCTAGTTTCAACCTGTGAAAATTAACACTAAGTTTAGTTAAAGGGACACACTCTAGTTTCAACCTGTGAATATTAACACTAAGTTTAGTTAAAGGGACAGACTCTAGTTTCAACCTGTGAAAATTAACACTAAGTTTAGTTAAAGGGACAGACTCTAGTTTCAGCCTGTGAATATTAACACTAAGTTTAGTTAAAGGGACAGACTCTAGTTTCAACCTGTGAAAATTAACACTAAGTTTAGTTAAAGGGACAGACTCTAGTTTCAACCTGTGAAAATTACCACTAAGTTTAGTTAAAGGGACAGACTCTAGTTTCAACCGGTGAAAATTACCACTAAGTTTAGTTAAAGGGACAGACTCTAGTTTCAACCGGTGAAAATTACCACTAAGTTTAGTTAAAGGGACAGACTCTAGTTTCAACCTGTGAAAATTACCACTAAGTTTAGTTAAAGGGACAGACTCTAGTTTCAACCGGTGAAAATTAACACTAAGTTTAGTTAAAGGGACACACTCTAGTTTCAACCTGTGAAAATTAACACTAAGTTTAGTTAAAGGGACAGACTCTAGTTTCAACCTGTGAAAATTACCACTAAGTTTAGTTAAAGGGACAGACTCTAGTTTCAACCGGTGAAAATTAACACTAAGTTTAGTTAAAGGGACACACTCTAGTTTCAACCTGTGAAAATTAACACTAAGTTTAGTTAAAGGGACATACTCTAGTTTCAACGCGTGGAAATTAACACTAAGTTTAGTTAAAGGGACAGACTCTAGTTTCAACGCGTGGAAATTAACACTAAGTTTAGTTAAAGGGACAGACTCTAGTTTCAGCCTGTGAAAATTAACACTAAGTTTAGTTAAAGGGACTGACTCTAGTTTCAACGCGTGGAAATTAACACTAAGTTTAGTTAAAGGGACAGACTCTAGTTTCAGCCTGTGAAAATTACCACTAAGTTTAGTTAAAGGGACAGACTCTAGTTTCAACGCGTGAAAATTAACACTAAGTTTAGTTAAAGGGACAGACTCTAGTTTCAACCCGTGAAAATTAACACTAAGTTTAGTTAAAGGGACAGACTCTAGTTTCAACCTGTATCTATTACCACTAAGTTTAGTTAAAGGGACAGACTCTAGTTTCAACCTGTGAAAATTACCACTAAGTTTAGTTAAAGGGACAGACTCTAGTTTCAGCCTGTGAAAATTAACACTAAGTTTAGTTAAAGGGACAGACTCTAGTTTCAACCTGTGAAAATTAACACTAAGTTTAGTTAAAGGGACAGACTCTAGTTTCAACCTGTGAAAATTACCACTAAGTTTAGTTAAAGGGACAGACTCTAGTTTCAGCCCGTGAAAATTAACACTAAGTTTAGTTAAAGGGACAGACTCTAGTTTCAACCTGTGAATATTAACACTAAGTTTAGTTAAAGGGACAGACTCTAGTTTCACCAGTGAAAATTACCACTAAGTTTAGTTAAAGGGACAGACTCTAGTTTCAACCGGTGAAAATTAACACTAAGTTTAGTTAAAGGGACACACTCTAGTTTCAACACGTGAATATTAACACTAAGTTTAGTTAAAGGGACAGACTCTAGTTTCAACCTGTGAAAATGTACACTAAGTTTAGTTAAAGGGACAGACTCTAGTTTCAACCGGTGAAAATTAACACTAAGTTTAGTTAAAGGGACACACTCTAGTTTCAACCTGTGAAAATTAACACTAAGTTTAGTTAAAGGGACAGACTCTAGTTTCAACTGTGAAAATTACCACTAAGTTTAGTTAAAGGGACAGACTCTAGTTTCTTCCCGTGAAAATTACCACTAAGTTTAGTTAAAGGGACAGACTCTAGTTTCAACCTGTGAATATTAACACTAAGTTTAGTTAAAGGGACGTTTATCTAGTTTCAGCAAGTGAATATTAACACTAAGTTTAGTTAAAGGGACAGACTCTAGTTTCACCTGTGAAAATGGTCCACTAAGTTTAGTTAAAGGGACAGACTCTAGTTTCAACCTGTGAAAATTAACACTAAGTTTAGTTAAAGGGATCACTCTAGTTTCATACCTGTGAAAATTAACACTAAGTTTAGTTAAAGGGACAGACTCTAGTTTCACCAGTGAAAATTACCACTAAGTTTAGTTAAAGGGACAGACTCTAGTTTCACCCTGTGAATATTAACACTAGTTTAGTTAAAGGGACACACTCTAGTTTCAGTCATCAGTCAATGAACACTAAGTTTAGTTCTAGGGATCAGACTCTAGTTTCAGCCTGTGAATATTAACACTAAGTTTAGTTAAAGGGACACACTCTAGTTTCAACCTGTGAAAATTACCACTAAGTTTAGTTAAAGGGACAGACTCTAGTTTCAACCTGTGAAAATTAACACTAAGTTTAGTTAAAGGGACAGACTCTAGTTTCAGCCTGTGAATATTAACACTAAGTTTAGTTAAAGGGACAGACTCTAGTTTCAGCCTGTGAAAATTAACACTAAGTTTAGTTAAAGGGACAGACTCTAGTTTCAACATGTGAAAATTAACACTAAGTTTAGTTAAAGGGACAGACCCTAGTTTCAACACGTGAAAATTAACACTAAGTTTAGTTAAAGGGACACACTCTAGTTTCAACCTGTGAATATTAACACTAAGTTTAGTTAAAGGGACAGACTCTAGTTTCAACCTGTGAAAATGTACACTAAGTTTAGTTAAAGGGACACACTCTAGTTTCAACCTGTGAATATTAACACTAAGTTTAGTTAAAGGGACAGACTCTAGTTTCAGCCTGTGAATATTAACACTAAGTTTAGTTAAAGGGACACACTCTAGTTTCAACCTGTGAAAATGTACACTAAGTTTAGTTAAAGGGACAGACTCTAGTTTCAACCTGTGAAAATTACCACTAAGTTTAGTTATTCTACATTTGAATAAACTTACAATTGAGTGATACATGAGTCTATGACTTTGAAATGGTGAAATACCGTCTAAAAATAGACTAAAACTCGACTCTATATCTGTTACTTCTCAGACGCACGTGCGTTTTTAAAAATATGAGAAATGCATTTTGTTATATTAAAAAACCCATAAAATCTAAGTAAAGTATGGATTTTAGTTATCAAAAACGGCTATAATAATAAAAAATATGCCTTAATGTTTAAAAACTAGGATATGTCCCTTTAATATTTCACCAAGATATATCAACTATAGAAAGAAGATATCAAGGGAAATGGGACTGCAACATGATGGGGGTTAGTACGTGATGACTCATCATATCATCAACGAAAAGTAAAAAAAACTGTTCATTTGTGATTTGTAATCTTTGTTGTTGATTTATATCTGTATTGTAGAACATGCAGAATATATATGTCATATTTGTGTTAATAAATGCCGTTAAAAAATCCATCAATATAGTGTTCTATTTATGTCTTTGGAGCGAAAAATCTCATAAATTCGTAAAACATTTCGTAAAAATAATGAAGGTGAGATTATGTGACTAAAACTAATACTCTAGAAGAAGTGTAGTGATATTTCTGTAATCAGTACACTTTAACTAAACATAATCAACACAAAAATTGATACAACTAAGAACTTTGAAATTTTCTGTTACATTGTATAATTAAATATCTCTTAAAATCTATTTTTAAAAATGTAATTCTCCAACTGTACAGAAAGAATAACAAATACCAGAAACTCTCTGGGAGAAAACAAAAGAAATTCTTTGTTATTTTAACTCTGCTCAGGAGAGGTTGACATTAATGTAAATATCTGGAAGGCAGATAGCATAATATTTGCTCAGATGATGTGTTAAGCACTTAATTGGTGAAATATTTATTCTTCTGAGAATAATGAGTTGGGTTTGAAAGGCAGCTGGCAGCCATATTGGAATATATGGTCATGCTGAAGTAAGGGAAAAGACAAAACATGTGTTTTCTCTTACGAGGCACTACATGGGTTAAGCTTCTGGGTTTTTTTTTAATTAAGGAATAAAGGAAAGGAATGTTCAACAAAATTAAAGTTTGCTTTTGTTTAACGACACCACTAGAGCACATTGATTTGTTAATCATTGGCTATTGGATGTTAAATATTTTATAATTCTGACATCTAGTACATTTGCCATTAGTAGCAAGGGATCTTTCATATGCACCATCACAGACAGGGTAGTACATACCACGGTCTTTGTATATATATATATATATATATATATACATACATACATACATACATACATACATACATACATACATACATACATACATACATACATACATATATACATACATACATGCACGTAAGCGGGATCGACCACGTAGATTGTAGGCCCCATGCATATGATTGAGTTAAAAGAGCTTCCTTTTTATGGAAGCTTCGATAGCTCAGAGCGTATCGTGGTTAGTCTTGCAATTTGCGGGCGAATCGGTGCCACAGGTTCGAGTCCCAGCAACGGCAAGGGACAATTTTTGAGGCCAGAAAGGATTTAATTATCCCCTGCGCCAGTGCGTTAATATCTATGTATGTAATAGTCAACCTCGACATACATACAATATATAGATATACATACATACATACATATATATATACATGTATACCATTTTTTTGTCAACCGATGCTAAAATTTTCATAAAGTCAAAGCCAATTGAAATTTAAAAAATAAATCGGTGGGGAGGCAGTGGTGAATCCATAAAATCCATCTAGGAGGCCCAATGATGAGACGGAATGCCAAGGGAACTTTGGGGGAGGTTTGGAAGGGGATTGCCAAAAAATAATAATTAATATACTACTTAAAAGAATTTAAGGGTCAGACGATATTTTCGACATTATTTTCTGAATGTCAATTATATTAGCTAGACCATAATGTCACGCATGGTATTGTTCCATTTTGACGAAAGTGGGTCTAAGCAACCCATAAATGAATTAAAATCCACTGTCATTGACACTGTCGACTAGTTCTAATGGCGAAAACATGCTTACATTTGCATGTAAATTAGGGCGAAAGCGAAAGGTTTGCTAAGTGCCCATAACTTGCTTTTTCACAAAGCGCTTCATTTGCACGCTTTGCACGTGTATTCCATGTTCCCAATGCTGAATTTCCGTATAATTGGAGCTTGCGTTCGTGTACGGTGCACTCTCCAAATTCGACATTGGCACGACTTCAACTGATTATCGAAGATCGAGGAAGGGCTATTGCTTGGCTTCAGGATGGCAATACGCAAAGAAATGTTGCTCTGAGACTTGGTGTCAGTCAGAGTGTCGTTGGCCGACTGTGGCAACGGTACCAAGCAACGAATTCTGTTCGAAATCGTCCACGTTCGGGAAGACCCCGAAGCACTACAAATAGAGAGGACCGCTACATCACCAATATGGCTCTACGTCAATGCACAACCACTGCACGCCGATTATGTGACAATCTGCGGACTGCGACTGGAACTCGAGTGTCTGATCAAACCATACGCAATCGTCTGAGAGCCAATAATCTACGCTGCCGTCGCCAGGCTGTTCGACTACCACTCCTACCACGTCACAGAACGGCCAGACGTCACTGGTGCACACTTCATCTGCGGTGGCAACGTGTTCAGTGGGGTCGAGTGATGTTCACTGATGAGTCCAGGTTTAGTCTCCAGTTCAACGACGGTCGGGTTCGTGTCTACAGACGTCCTGGGGAGCGCTTCGCTGACGTTAACGTTAGACAACGTCACCGGTTCGGTGGTGGCAGTGTCATGGAGTGGGGCGGCATCTCTATCCACCACAGGACCCCTCTCTATGTGGTGGATGGCAATCTGAATGGAATCCGCTATCTGAATGAGATTATCCGGCCGTTGGTTCTCCCAGGCCTTCAGCAGATTGGCGGCGGGGCAGTTCTGCAGGATGACAATGCCAGACCCCACCGCGCCAGGGTGGTAACGGACTTTCTCAGACAACAAGGTATCGCTAGGATGGATTGGCCAGCATATTCGCCTGACTTGGCCCCAATAGAGCACGCCTGGGACAAATTAGGCAGGAGAGTTCGGGATAAACATGCCCCTCCAGCCAACCTTCATGATCTGGGTCAACTTCTTATGGCAGAGTGGCATGCCATTCCCCAAGAGTTCTTCAGACATCTGCTCAACAGCATGAGGCAACGATGTGTCGAGTGTATTCGCGCCAGGGGTGGATTCACACACTATTAAACGAATGTTCTAATGTGTAAAATCCATGTTTGACAACCTTCAACTTTGACAGCATGTCATGTGACTTTCTTGTATACAGTGACGTTTATTTGTGGTTTTTTGTAAATATGGAACAATAAATAAAAATGTTGGTGTAGTTTACATCATCAATCTAATACACTCTGAAACTTATTTGGTTATACATTTTTGACCCTTAAATTCTTTTGAGTAGTATATATAATAAAATTATAACTGTCGCAAAATTTTGTGGGGGGGCGAGCCCCTGGGGCCCCCCATGATCCGCCTCTGGGAGGTGTGACAGGATCCTTGTGGCGCCCTCTGGATGGGTCAATGTCCCTGGGGGGGATCAAGCAGTCTGGAACTGAGCTGGATGCTGCACCTAGATACAGAGTCTGGAGGTCAGCAATGCAGTGTTGTTTTGTTATCTTTATTTATATGATGGCTGCCCCCATACTGCTTTTGTTTGACCTATTTTATTACTCTGTTGCTGTATTACCAGGCATGCCTGGACACAGTATTGTGAATACACAATAGTGACATCACAGAGGGAGGAAGAGAGACAAAGAGAAACAGAGGGGAAGGATGAAGAGGGGGAGGAGGTAGAGGGGAAGGAGGGGAGGGGAGGGGAAAGAGGGGAGGGGAAGGAGGAAGAGGGGGAGGAGGGAGAGGGAAAGGAGGGAGAGGGGAAGGAGGGAGAGGGGAAGGAAAGAGAGGGGAAGGAGGAAGAGGGCTAGGAGGGAGAGGGGAAGGAGGGAGAGGGGAAGGAGGGAGAGGGGAAGGAAAGAGAGGGGAAGGAGGAAGAAGGCTAGGAGGGAGAGGGGAAGGAGGGAGAGGGGAAGGAGAGAGAGAGGGGAAGGAGAGAGAGAGGGGGGAAGGAGGGAGAGGGGACATTTTATTTACAGTTATAAGGCGTCAGACATATGGTTAAGGACCACACAGATATTGAGAGAGGAAACCTACTGTCGCCGCTTCATGGGCTACTCTTCGATTAGCAGCAAGGGATCTTTTATATGCACCATCCCACAGACAGGATAACACATACCACAGCCTTTGATATACAAATTGTGGTGCACTGGCTGGAATGAGAAATAGCCCAATGGGTCCACCGATGGGGATCGATCCCATGCCGACCGCACATCAGGCGAACGCTTTACCACTGGGCTACATCCCGCCCCCTTAGGAGAGTTCAAAGGCATGCTCCCACAAAACTTAGGAGAGTTCAAAGGCATGCTCCCACAAAACTTAGGAGAGTTCAAAGGCATGCTCCCACAAAACTTAGGAGAGTTCAAAGACATGCTCCCACAAAACTTAGGAGAGTTCAAAGGCATGCTCCCACAAAATTTAGGAGAGTTCAAAGGCATGCTCCCACAAAACTTAGGAGAGTTCAAAGGCATGCTCCCACAAAACTTAGGAGAGTTCAAAGGCATGCTCCCACAAAACTTCTCAAACAAAAGATGCTCAGAGATAAGCTTTCAAGGCACTTTAGTGTTGTATATTGTCCACGATATATATATTTTTTAATTATTAAAATGGATACTTCAAATGCACGGAGTGGGAAGGGGGGGGGGGGGGGGATCACAGATCCCCTGTGATGACATCCCTCTGGCTCCTCCACTGACAGCCAAAAGACGTGTAGTCATATCAAATTGGTTGTGCGTCCTGAATACTAATTTCTTAATCTCGTCACCACCTGCTTCTATTTGAGCATTTCGTACGCGCGGCTTTCTTGTTTGACAAGCTAAAGATACACATCCGCAGAGCGTAAAACTCTGGCTCTGCAAACCGCGACTATACTACCATTCCACTAGGGGCCAAATTGAATTGAAAGAGTACACATACCAAGACGCGATTCAATGGAGTGCAATGCTGCATCTCTCACGAATAAGCAGCTACAGAGTCTCCAGTACGACTCCAGGTGTATTGTGCCAGTCACGAATTAACATTCAATGGATGCCTTGTGATAGAGCACTCTGCTGCTGTTTACTTGTCTGAATTGTAAAACATCATCATCGTGGATAGTTCTATTGCTTTGGGTCATGGTACAGACGGACCCTGGATGTGGTTGTATGCTATAGTATCACCTTCTTAAACACCTACACATATAAATCCAATACTGTTATTTGTCATTTGTTTCTTTTGTAATCTACAGGAGAGGGATTTAAAGGGACATTACTGAGTTTTAGGCGATTGTTAAAATGATGTCAATCAACAAAGTCTTTTTAATAAATGTAATCACATGTTGAATATATTTTTCTAAATAAAATTTTAGTGACTATATATTGAATGTGTTTCTGACAATCCTAACGTCAACCTTAATTTTATTCCCTAATATAAATATTTTCATAGGTACGAAATTATTGGGATACCAAATCCAGTTTGGGCTAATTACAAATATTATGATGACCAGAAACACATCGAATGTACAGACACTGATATTCTAAACAAGAAATATTAGTCGAAAACATTTTACAATGCAGCAAACTCAGGAATGTCCCTTTAAATGGAGGTGGCTGGCTATCCCTTTCCTGTAGAGTTACATGTATATATATATATATTCAGTAGAATCTTGATAGGCCAAACTCAGAAGGGTTGAATACACTGCACTACTCGAACCCAAAAATGTCGTCCTGAGTTACATTTACATGTTGGTGACTGAGTGGTTTTGTCGAACTAACCCATGGGTTGAACACGAGTTCGAGCCAACGGGATTCAACTGTATGTCAAATCCAATATTGTTGAAAGAATTTGTCACTGGAATGTCTGAGAAATGACTACAGTCCTGAAGTTTATAACATGTTTAAAGCCAGATTCAAGACTCTAATAGAGTCTCAGACTTAAATGCTATGGCAATGCCATACAAATTGTATGTGAGTGACGTCATTAACGATTGAGTCCGGTCTGTAAAAGTTTTATAAGCATGTTAAAGTGTTCTAGATCCCATTGTTCAGAAAGACAGACAGACAGACAGAGAATCAGACAGAAAGACCCAAGACAAAAAGAAAAGGAAATGACAGAATGACAGATAGACAGGCAGACAGATACTGAGTAAAGGCGAGATACTGAAACAGAGGGACAAACATCCTTCTGTTAAAAAAGAAACAGAGAGAGACAGAAATTGAGACTGAAAGCATAGAGTCAGAGACAAACATGCACATAGAGACAGGAAGACAAACAGATAGAGACAGGAAGACAGATAGACAGAAACAGGAAGACAGATAGAGAGACAGGAAGACAGATAGAGACAGGAAGACAGACAGGAAAACAGGAAAACAGAGACAGGAAGACAGGCAGATAGAGACAGGAGGACAGACAGAGACAGAAAGACAGGCAGATAGAGACAGGAAGACAGACAGGAGGACAAACAGTGACAGGAAGACACAGGAAAACAGAGACAGGAAGACAGGCAGATAGAGACAGGAAGACAGACAGGAGGACAGACAGAGACAGGAAGACAGACAGGCAGATAGCGACAGGAAGACAGACAGGAAGATAAGAGACAGGAAGACAGACAGGCAGATAGAGACAGGAAGACAGACAGATACAGACAGGAAGACAGACAGGCAGATAGAGACAGGAAGACAGACAGGAAGCTAAGAGACAGGAAGACACACAGGCAGATAGAGACAGGACAGACAGAGACAGACAGATAGATAGAGACAGGAAGACAGACAGGCAGATAGAGACAGGAAGCCAAACAGGAAGACAGATAAAGACAGGAAGACAGAGACAGGAAAACAGTCAGATAGAGACAGGAAGACAGACAGGCACAGAGACAGGAAGACAGACAGAGAGAGGAAGACAGACAGGAAGACAGACAGAGACAGGAAGAGAAACAGGAAGATAGACAGATAGAGACAGGAAGACAGATAGAGACAGGAAGATGGACAGGAAGACAGACAGATAGAGACAGGAAGACAGATAGAGACAGGAAGATGGACAGGAAGACAGACAGACAGAGACAGGAAGACAGACAGGCAGATAGAGACAGCCAGATAGAGACAGAAAAACAGACAGATACACAGAAAGCGAGAATCTGTCATTGTTTTGGATATTAGCCTCTTTTAACAATGTTAAAAATGGCGTAGAGGTCACAGGTCAAACAAACAGGTGGAATTTGACATCTGAGGTGTTGATTTGAGAAATCCTTGTTAAGACTTCCGACTACATGCGGTGAATTAGCCCCGTATTTGGATAGCATCCCATGAACACAGTCTCTTGTTGCCTTTCTTTAGACTACAGGTGTTGCTCACATTTGAACCTGTTTATGAAGCTCCTACAGACTCTTGGTATTAGGTTGACACACTGAATTCAGCTATCTAGATATATATATAGTACTTAATTAACCCATCACCATAACTGGGATATCAAAGGTTGTGGTATGTGCTATCCTGCATATAAAAGATCCATTGCTACTAATGGAAAAATTTAGCGGGTTTCCTTTCTAAGATCATATGTCATATTTACCAAATGTTTGAAATCCAATAGTCGATGATTAATAAATCAATGTGCTCTAATGGTGTCGTTAAACAAGATGTTGTAGTGCACACCTGTCATAGCACAGGTGCCAGTCTCAGCCAGCTCCTCCCACCAGGACAGGATTTTTTCATTAGTAGAAAGGGGTCTTTTATATAGACAGGATAGCACATATCATGGCTTTTTATATTTGTTGTGTTGCACTGGCTTGAACAAGAAATAGCTCAATCTTTGAGTGGTGATACAACTGAAATTGGTGACAATGAACTAAAAGAAAGACATGTTTTATTTAACGACGCACTCAACACATTTTATTTACGGTTATATGGCATCAGACATATGATTAAGGACCACACAGATATTGAGAGAAGAAACCCACTTCATTGGCTACTCTTTCCGATTAGCAGCAAGGGATCTTTTATATGCACCATACCACGGCCTTTGATATACCAGTCGTGGTGCATTGGCTGGAATGAGAAATAGCCCAATGGGCCCACCAATGGGGATTGATCCCACACCGACCACGCATCGAGTGAACGCTGTACCACTGGGCTACGTCCCGCCCCACAACAATGAACTGTGTACTCACCATCTTTGAGTGCTGGGTCCTGGCCACTGGAACTCTCCGCCTCAGTTTTAATGTGAGTATTCCGGCTTTCCTCGGACATCATAGATCAGACATCCGGCTAACTAGCTCATCCCATCTGAAACACAACAACAACACAGTTCTTAAAGATATCCGGCAAACTAGCTCATCCCATCTGAAACACAACAACACAGTTCTTAATTAATACTCAGATATCATGAATCAGACATCCGGCTAACTAGCTCATCCCATCTGAAACACAACAACACAGTTCTTAATTAATACTCAGATATGATAGATCAGACATCCGGCTATCTAGCTCATCCCATCTGAAACACAACACAGTTCTTAATTAATACTCAGATATGATAGATCAGACATCAGGCAAACTAGCTAATCCCATCTAAAACACAACAACACAGTTCATAATTAACAAAATATTTTAATTTGGAGAAAATCAGACACCCGGAGAACCAGCATCGTGAGAAGCAATACATATACCCTATCAAGTGTTACAAATTTGTGTATCATCTAAATTCAAGAGCCAAAACGCTGTGTAAAAAATGGGTAAATTGCCATGAAAGTCAAACTCGATCAATAACAGAACATGATAAAGCTATATTGTGTATACACAAAGTTTCAGCTCAATATGTCAAGGCATTATTCTAAAAAATGTCTGGGATTTTTTTTCCCGTATCTCCTAGGTTAAAGGGCCATAACTGTCAGAGTTTCAATATCTCATGGCATTGTGAAAAAACATCTGGGAAAACTATATGTGGGACAGACAGACAGACAGACAGACAGATAGACAGACATCTGGAAAACTATATGTGGGACAGACAGATGGACAGACAGACAGACAGACAGACATCTGGAAAACTATATGTGGGACAGACAGATGGACAGACAGACAGACAGACAGACATCTGGAAAACTATATGTGGGACAGACAGATGGACAGACAGACAGACAGACAGACATCTGGAAAACTATATGTGGGACAGACAGATGGACAGACAGACAGACAGACAGACATCTGGAAAACTATATGTGGGACAGACAGACAGACAGACAGACAGACAGACAGACAGCCAGCCAGACACACAGACAGATAGACACACAGACACAAACAGACAGACGGTCGTAGATGAAACCACTAGTCCCCTCCAGATGGACCGGTAAGGGGGGGGGGGGGGGGGGGGACTACCGGGTAATAGAATCTCTTAATCAAGTTTAAAGTGAGCTGTCCAGTGCTAGTTTGGGAGTGGCAGTCCTCTCTGTAGACAAGGCACTACATAGAGGAAGGAAGGAAATGTTTTATTTAACAATGCACTCAACACATTTTGTTTACAGTTATATGGTTTCAGACATATGGTTAAGGACCACACACAGATATTGAGAGAGGAAACCCGCTGTCACCATGTCATGGGCTACTCTTTTCGATTGTCCTATGGCACTAACAATATGTATTAGTATGAGGAGTAACATAGGTGATTGCCTGCCCCATGGCACTAACTATATGCAATAGCATCAGAGCACTGTATGGGTCTGCCTCTCCCATGGCACTAACAAAAAGTATTAGTATGGGGAGTAATGTAGATGATTGCCTGCCCCATGGCACTAACTATATGCAGTGCTGATGTTGATGATTTTGAAAAAATGATGACGATCATAATGATGATGACAATGATGATAATAATGACGATGATGATCATGATTATGACAATAATGACAATGATCATGATCATGATCATGACAATAATGGCAATGATGATGATAATGATGATGATGATGATGAAATCAATAACAATGATGATGATGATGATGAATTCGATAACGATAATGATGATGATGAAATCGATAACGATGGTGATGATCATGATGCCTAAACTGATTCTTTCACATGTACACTTGTTACACTTCTCAGCTTGCGATCATCGCCAAACTGATAACAAACTACTAAACCATCAGTGATGGCTTCCTAATTAACATCCTCCTGGGGAAACTAATTATCTAATCACTATTAACCACTCTCTTGAGACTGTGGACATTCATTGCATAACAGAGTTCACCAATCTAACAATCATTACAGTCTTCAGTCATGAAAATAAATGGAAACAAAATAATAACTGTTCACCGGCCTTGGTGGTGTCATGGTTAAGCCATCGGACATAAGACTGGTAGGTACTGGTTTCACAGCCCGGTACCGGCTCCCACCCAGAGTGAGTTTTAACGACTTAATGGGTAGGTGTAAGACCACTACACCCTCTTCTCTCTCACTAACCACTAACAACTAACCCACTGTTCTAGACACAGCTCAGATAGCTGAAGTGTGTGTGTGCCCAGGACAGCGTGCTTGAACCTTAATTGGATATAAGCATGAAAATAAGTTGAAATGAAATGAAGGACTGTTCATCTGTTGTGGAAATGTAATTATATCCAAATGATAACATGAAAGATGAATGAATGAATGAATGAATGAATGTATGAATGAATGAATGAATGGATGATGATGAATGAATGAATGAATGAATGAAAGATGAATGAATGAATGAATGAATGAATGAATGAATGAATGAACGAATGAACGAATGAATGTTTAACGACACCCCAGCACAAAAATACACATCGGCTATTGGGTGTCACAAATGATAAGAAACATGAAAGATGTTCAAAGATGGCAGCTATTGTAGAGTTAAAAGTTTGTTTTATTTAAAGACACCACAATAAAGTACATTCATTTGCTAATCACCGGCTATTGGATGGAAAATATTTGGTAATTCTGACATTCATAGTCTTAGAGAGGAAACCTGCTACATTTGTCCATTAGTAGCAAGGGATCTTTTATATACACCATCCCACAGACAGGATAACACATACCACGGCCTTTGATATACCAGCTTTGGTGCACTGGCTGGAACGAGAAATAGCCCAATGGACTAATCGGTGCAACAAATTGCATTATGAAAATGTCGCTATACTGAATACCATAAATATAATTTTGTTCTGTAGCACTATATATATTTATTTTTTTTTTTGTGGGGGGGGGGGGGGCAGGGAGCGGGACGTAGCCCAGTGGTTAAAGCACTCAAATGAATGTGTCAAATATGTATGGCCAATGTGAGTATGGCACAAGACTACTTCATCCTTCCTGCACCACCTGTAGGACTGCCACTCTGCAAGGACAGAATGAAGCTTGTTTGTGACCGCACCATCCCAATCATCTTGCTAAGTTGAAAAGATATATTGATTAATATGTTTAAAATCACTGTAGGGGATAGATAATGTAAACACATAGACTTAACATTGATCAAAATGCTAAAGTATTCTGATTAAAAATTAAATTTGTAAAATTAAAAACAAAAACAAAACACGCATATATATGTAGGTGCAACTATAAACCAAGTTTCATTGATTTAGCACTTGTAGCTTGCAAGAAATGAACCAACACTGCTTAAAGTATTCTGATTAAAAAGTAAATTTGTAAAATTATAAATGAAATGTAACACGCATATAGATGAACATGCAATTAGGTGCAACTATAAACCAAGTTTAATTTATTTAGGACTTATAGTTTGCAAGAAATGGAGCTAACAACGATCAAAATGCTTAAAGTATTCTGTTTAAAAATTAAATTTGTAAAATTAAAAACAAAATGTAACACACATATAGATGAACATGCAATTAGGTGCAACTATAAACCAAGTTTCACTGATCTATGTCTTGTAATTTGTGAGAAATAGATCTAAACACAAACAAATTAACATTGGAGTTCATTAAATGCAATAACTGCCACGTTGAATAACTAAAATCTATATCTCGTGTCTTGATTTTTTTAACACATACCGGTATGAGAAAAAAATTAAGAAAGAAATCTCCCCTTTTGTTATTTATATATACAAATAAAAATGAGTGAAAATTTCACACTGCAGTGCCCAATAAATGAGATAATATCAATAACTCATACCCTCTGGGCACATATCTACCACAGAAGTGTGTGAAAAATATGTTGATACAAACTACAAGATGAATACATTATGTGTAACAAAGACCATTCATGAAAATAAGGCTACGGTTGCGTGTTCAAGGTTAACAGTTATCATCTCTATGGCAATAAGAATAAAGGATGTACATGTAGCTCAATGAAAAAAAACCTTCCTTATAAGCTCACAGGATTAATCCTTCTGTTTAATTTCCCATTCCAGCCACTGCTCTACAACTGGGATATCAAAGAATCTATCATGTATAGAGAAGTTTTAGAGATATCCAGTTTAGAGTGTGTTTCTTTTGTCTAATGAATCCACTAGAGCACATCGATTCATTAATCATTGGCTATCGGATGTCAAATGCTTGCCAGAGGTTTGCATAATACAATTTTTATTCCTAATATATGATATTGACAACACCGAAAAACACTCTGGTAATAACCTCTATATATACACTAGTTAGACCCTTAGTTATATTCAGGGGTGTAATTTCCCCCCAATTTCCACCTCTAAAGCAAATGGCTCGAACCACTTCGATGGATCCATTCAACTGATTAGGTTTTTTCTTGTTCCAACCAGTGCATTACAACTGGTCAAAGGCCGTGGTATGTGCTTTCCTGTCTGTGTGAAAGTGCATATAAAAGATCCCTTGCTGCATTAGGAAAAATGTAGTGGGTTTCCTCTGATGACTACATGTTAGAATTACCAAATTTATGTTTGACATCAAATGGCCGATGATTAAGTAATCAATGTGCTCTAGTGGTGTCATTAAACAAAATAAACTAAAGCAAAGGAATATGTCTGTAAACACACTAATTTGAGAAATTTTTAAAAATAAGTTTAGTGTGAAATGTGAAGAAAAAAATATAGTGGCAATTTGCAATAAAAACATTATTTATTTGATATCCAACAGCCATTTTGTATGAGTTGTTTTATGATTTTTTTCCTCCATCCACTTCAGCTCACCTGATCCCTTGATCACCACATTGTCAGGTATTACATAAAAAGAACACTATAATTACACAATAACGTCAAATCATTTCATATAGCCTTGGGCGAAATTTCACTGATGGTGCTGTTTTTATTGTTTTCAACACAGGAGAGTTGTTTAACCTATGACCCGAAGGGAAAACTGGCCGATTAAATAACGACTCATCAGTTTCTTGGCTTTCACAAGAAGACTTTCATCTCTGAGTTAAAGTGGGTGTGGCTGTTTGCTAACCCTCAGACAATGCGGCATTATGTTGGATGTCCCATTAATGGGTGATTTCCCCTATCTTTGTCACGGGTTACCAGCCTTGGTGGTGTCATGGTTAAGCCATTGGAAATGAGGCTGGTAGGTACTGGGTTTGCAGCCCGGTACCAGCCTCGGTGGTATTGTGGTTAAAGCCATCAGACATAAGGCTGGTAGGTACTGGGTTCATAGCCCGGTACCAGTCTCGGTGGTGTCCTGGTTAAAGCCATCAGACATAAGGCTGGTAGGTACTGGGTTTGCAGCCCGGTACCATCCTCAGTGGTATTGTGGTTAAAGCCATCAGACATAAGGCTGGTAGGTACTGGGTTCATAGCCCGGTACCAGCCTCAGTGGTATTGTGGTTAAAGCCATCAGACATAAGGCTGGTAGGTACTGGGTTCATAGCCCGGTACCAGCCTCAGTGGTATTGTGGTTAAAGCCATCAGACATAAGGCTGGTAGGTACTGGGTTCATAGCCCGGTACCAGCCTCGGTGGTATTGTGGTTAAAGCCATCAGACATAAGGCTGGTAGGTACTGGGTTCGCAGCACGGTACCAGCCTCATTGGTATTGTGGTTAAAGCCATCAGACATAAGGCTGGTAGGTACTGGGTTCATAGCCCGGTACCAGCCTCAGTGGTATTGTGGTTAAAGCCATCAGACATAAGGCTGGTAGGTACTGGGTTTGCAGCCCGGTACCAGCCTCAGTGGTATTGTGGTTAAACCCATCAGACATAAGGCTGGTAGGTACTGGGTTTGCAGCCCGGTACCAGCCTCTGTGGTATTGTGGTTAAAGCCATCGGACATAAGGTTGGTAGGTACTGTGTTTGTAGCCCGGTACCAGTCTCGGTGGTGTTGTGGTTAAGCCATCCGACTTAAGGCTGGTAGGTACTGGGTTCGCAGCACGGTACCAGCTCCCAACCACAGCGAGTTTTGGCATGTTTTTTTGCTGTGGACATTTTCTTAATTGCAGGAGTTGGTACTAGGAAGGAAGGAAATGTTTTATTTAACGACACACTCAACACATTTTATTTACTGTTATATGGCTTCCCATATACATGTATGGTTAAGGACCACACAGGTACTTATTTACTTAATCTTTCTTTTCTTTATTTCAATTTTGCCATGAGTATCAATGGTATCCTTTACATGTATATCCACCTTCCGCATAGACAACAGATAGTACATACCACTGCCTTTTGCTATTCCAGTCATGGGTGCACTGGCTGGAACGAGAATAACCCATTGAGCCTATCGACGGGGTGATTGGATCCTAAACTGACTGTGCATCAAGCAACACTTTACGATTGGGCTAGTGCCACCGGTGACCCTGGTTATACTGAAAAAGAAATAGAGGATATATATAGATATCGAGAGAGAGAGAGAGAGAGAAGAGAGGAGAGAGGAAGAAGTAGAGAGAGAGAGAGAGAGAGAGGGAGATGGAGATGATCGAGAGAGAGCTTTAGACTATGTCGGGTAAGATCGAGAGATAGCGATGAGATCTCTCTCTCGATAGAGGGAGGGAGAGAGAGAGAGAGCGAGAGAGAGAGAGAGGAGAGCTCTAGAGAGAGAGAGAGAATAGAGAGAGGGCGAGAGGATATAGGATATGGGAGAGAAGAGAGAGCTCTCTTTGAGAGAGAGAGAAGAGAGATAGAGAGAGAGAAGAGGAGAGAGAGGGAAGAGAGCGCTCGCTCTCTCTCTCTCTCTCTCTCTCTCTCTCTCTTTATCTCTCTCTTTCTAGAGATATTCTCGGTCTTCTTTCTGAAGTGAGAGAGGGAGGGAGAGAGAGAGGGATTCTCTTCTCTCTTTCTTTCTTCTCTCTTCTCTCTCTCTCTTTTCTCTTTCTTCTCTCTAGAGTTTTTCCTCTCTCTTCTAGAGATACTCTATTCTCTCTCTCCCCTCGTCTTGAGGGGGAGAGGAGAGATAAAGCAGAGGGAGAGTGATAGAGGATAGAGGGAAGAGAGGGAGAGAGGGAGGATGAGAGAGAGAGATACATAGGGAGAGCGAGGGAGGGACTCTCTCTTTCTAGGGGAGTTTCTTCTTTCTTTCTTTCTCTCTCTCTCTCTCTCTCTCTCTCTGAGAGAGAGATAGAGAGAGATAGAGAGAGAGAGAAGATAGAGAGATGAAGAGATGGGGGAGCGACTC
Source organism: Gigantopelta aegis (assembly GCF_016097555.1). Classification (NCBI taxonomy): domain Eukaryota; kingdom Metazoa; phylum Mollusca; class Gastropoda; order Neomphalida; family Peltospiridae; genus Gigantopelta; species Gigantopelta aegis. The sequence continues at coordinate 2,984,457 of NC_054709.1, forward strand.
TGGGGGAGAGAGAGAGAGTTTCTCTCTCTCTCCTTTTTTCCTCTTTCTCCTCTCTCTACTCGTTTCTCTTTCTCCTCCCTTCTCTTCCTTTTCCATTTCTCTGCTGAGGGAGAGCTTTTTTTTATCTCTCTTTCTGCTTTTTTGATAAGCATGACTCCCTGTTGAGAGAGAGAGAAGTAGCGAGAGAGTTAAGAGAGCTCTCTCTCTCCTCTACTCTTCTCTCTCCTCTCGAGCGAGAGAGAGAGGATATCTCACTCTCTCTAAACCAGTTATCGATATAGGATACTATGCCCGAGTGAAATAATGTTCATTGTCCACGAACTTTGCGGTACAAATGAACTTCATTCTTTTCCTCGATGTCACGTACTTTGATAATGATTTTATTTCCCCCGTTATTGCAGTTTATGCCAGAGGGTATGAAGGGTAAAATGACATCCCTTAAACCTTGGGATTCGTAAACATGAAATGTATATTTTCATAAGCAGCGGCTTTAATGATATATAAAAATAATTGTTTTCAAATGGATATATTTTTTAAAATAATTTTTTAAAAGATGATAGTAAGAAGAATGCTGTTTAACATCAGTCAAAGTACTTACATGAAATACAGTGTTCAATTTGAAACCATTTCAAACCCATAACCAGAAAGCATGGTTATGAGTGCTTAATTATGAGGGGTAATAAAATGCATAATAGCCTTATATTTCTCTCCTGAGCTGCTAAAACACACCCTGGGTTCAAGCTAGTACTGGGATTTGAACCCAGTACCTACCAATTTCACACCCAATGGTTAAACCATCAAGCCACCAAGTCTGGTATTCCCACAGCATGCACGCATGCATACAATCATTCGTTCGTTCGTTCGTTCGTTCGTTCGTTCGTTCATTCATTCATTCATTCATTCATTCATTCATTCATTCATTCATTCATTCATTCATATCAACTTTTATTACCCATATGGGCTCAAATATACGGGGTAATATTTTTTCGATCTCTGCACAGTGTGCAGATTGCTTCTACAGCCACTGATTGGCTGGCTTAAAAATCACGACGTTTGGTTGGTTGCTTGCCATGGCCAGAACTTCACTTTCATTCATGTAATTTTTTCATTCATGAGTCACATTACACATGCGTTATACGATCTACAAAGATTTACAAAAGCAAATGGACTCATTTGTTTCGTAAACATGAAATGTATATTTTCATAAGCAGCGGCTTTAATGATATATAAAAATAATTGTTTTCAAATGCAAATACAGTTGTATTATTTTGTACTGTAAACATTTGGCTGTAAAGAGAACGCCGTTTTGCTATGACGTCACTTACATTACGTCATGTAATGCGCGTAAGATTATATCACGTAATGGCTGATGGATTTGTTGTAGACTCCAGAGGAATTTTTACATTAAAAATCAGTTAAAATTGACAATGGGTAATAAAGAGAATAACCAACTCGCTACGAGGAATTGTGAATTATCTGTCCCTCGTGAATGAATGTTGTAAAACCCTTGCCAAAGGCTCGGGTTTACAACATTCATTCACTCGGGACAGATAATTCATAATTCCTCGTAGCGAGTTGGTTATTCTCTAAATCTTCATGCTTATATTCTATTAAGGTTCAAGCGCGTTGTCCTGGGCACACACACCTCAGCTATCTGGGCTGTCCGTTCAGAACAGAGAGTTAGCAGTTAGTTGTTAGTGGTTAGTGAGAGGAAGGAAGGAAATGTTTTTATTTAACGACACACTCAACACATTTTATTTACGGTGATATGGTGTCAGACATATTGTTAAGGACCACACAGATACTGAGAAAGGAAACCCGCTGTCGCCACTTCATGGGCTACTCTTTTCGATTAGCAGCAAGGGATCTTTTATATGCACCATCCCACAGACAGCATAGTACATACCACAGCCTTTGTTACACCAGTTGTGGAGCACTGGCTTGGTTTCGAGAGAGAAAAGTCTGTAGTGGCTTTACACCTACCCACTGAGTCGTTAAACTCGATCTGGGTGGGAGCCAGTACCAGGCTGCGAACCAAGTACCTATCATCCTTATGTCCGATGACTTAACCACTATGCCACCAAGGCTGGGTTTTTGCCCCCCCCCCCCCCCCCACAGCTAGGTCTCTATACATTAAATAATTACCAAAATACCACTTTCTATACAGCAGAAGCAAATCAAACACACAGTCATACAATTTACACCTTACAGTTCCACACGATATCGTTTTACTTTGACAAACACAGATGTGTAAGCTACCCTGTCCCCCTTGTTGACATGCACGCCACAACGAGCCTGCTGGTGCTCCGGTACATTGAGGAGGGATTCACACAAGATAGACACCATGAGTCAATGCAAGGAACACTAATTGAAGACTTGATCACGGTGGATTTTCTTCGTACAGACTCGGTGTGTCAACACGGAGCCAGTTCGCAGACTACCTGATCGGAATACACCGACATAAAATAGCTGGATGTTGTCAACATTGTCTTGTCTTCATCTGTACAGCGGCGGGATGTAGCCAAGTGGTAAAGCGCTCGCTTGATGTGCGGTCGGTCTGGGGTCAATCCTCGTCAGTGGGCCCATTGGGCTATTTCATGTTCCAGCTAGCATATACTTGATGTGTGGTCAGTTTGGGATTGATCCCCGTCCATTGGGCTATTTATCGTTTCAGTCAGTGCACCATGACTGGTATATCAAAGACTGTGGTATGTGTTATCCTGGCTATGTAATGGTGCATATAAAAGATCCCTTGCTACTAATAGAAAAATGTAGCGGGTTTCCTCTCTCAGAATATGTCACAATTACCAAATGTTTGACATCCAATAGCCGATGATTAAATCAATGTGCTCCAGTAGTGTTCTTTGCTGCTCAGTAAAGTGACTTTGAGAACATGTATCATGTAACCAAATCTACAGTCAGAGAAGCCTATGTAGTGGTCTTACATTGACACACTGAGTTGTTAAACTGGCTCTTGGTGGGAGCCGGTACCAGGAGGCAAACCCAGTACCTACTAGCCTTATGTCCAACAGCTTAAGCTGGAAACATAGTCTTTAAACCCACTCTGGGTGGGAGCCGGTACCAGGAGGTGAACCCAGTACCTATACCAGCCTTATGTCTGATGGTTTAAGTTGGTAACTAAGTTGTTAAACCCACTCTGGGTGGGAGCCGGTACCAGGCGGTGAACCCAGTACCTATACCAGCCTTATGTCTGATGGTTTAAGCTGGTAACTAAGTTGTTAAACCCACTCTGGGTGGGAGCTGGTACCAGGAGGCAAACCCATTACCTATACCAGCCTTATGTCTGATGGTTTAAGCTGGTAACTAAGTTGTTAAACCCACTCTGGGTGGGAGCCGGTACCAGGAGGTGAACCCAGTACCTATACCAGCCTTATGTCTGATGGTTTAAGCTGGTAACTAAGTTGTTAAACCCACTCTGGGTGGGAGCTGGTACCAGGAGGCAAACCCATTACCTATACCAGCCTTATGTCTGATGGTTTAAGCTGGTAACTAAGTTGTTAAACCCACTCTGGGTGGGAGCCGGTACCAGGAGGTGAACCCAGTACCTATACCAGCCTTATGTCTGATGGTTTAAGCTGGTAACTAAGTTGTTAAACCCACTCTGGGTGGGAGCTGGTACCAGGAGGCAAACCCATTACCTATACCAGCCTTATGTCTGGTGGTTTAAGCTGGTAACTAAGTTGTTAAACCCACTCTGGGTGGGAGCTGGTACCAGGAGGTGAACCCAGTACCTATACCAGCCTTATGTCTGATGGTTTAAGCTGGTAACTAAGTTGTTAAACCCACTCTGGGTGGGAGCTGGTACCAGGAGGCAAACCCAGTACCTATACCAGCCGTATGTCTGGTGGTTTAAGCTGGTAACTAAGTTGTTAAACCCACTCTGGGTGGGAGCTGGTACCAGGAGGCAAACCCATTACCTATACCAGCCTTATGTCTGGTGGTTTAAGCTGGTAACTAAGTTGTTAAACCCACTCTGGGTGGGAGCTGGTACCAGGAGGCAAACCCATTACCTATACCAGCCTTATGTCTGGTGGTTTAAGCTGGTAACTAAGTTGTTAAACCCACTCTGGGTGGGAGCTGGTACCAGGAGGTGAACCCAGTACCTATACCAGCCTTATGTCTGATGGTTTAAGCTGGTAACTAAGTTGTTAAACCCACTCTAGGTGGGAGCCGGTACCAGGAGGCGAACCCAATACCAGCCTTACGTCCGATGGTTTAACCACTACACCAAAGCCGGTAATTCCAGGACAAATACTGTTCAATGAGTTGAAAATACTTGTCTATATAGAGATAGTATACACAGAGGTATATGCATATATAGAGATAGTATACAGAGGTAGCATACAGAGAGGTACTGTCTTCAGGGAGGTGAGTACACCACGTATATCATATGACTCCAACAAACACTAGCTCTTCTGTTTATTATAAAGGTGAATCAATAATGGGAAAATCTTAATCTGCGGAATAAGGTTAATCCATGGACATACGATTTGCTTATCTCCCCTGAGACAAACATCACAGAAGTCAGGCAGTAAAGACAGGCAGTTTACAGAGAAACCCGAAACTTACTAGCCAGAGCAGAAAGGAAAGGAATGTTTGTTTAATGACACCCCAGCACATTAAAAAATAATATGGTCATTAGGTGACCATATCTGAATAAAAGATTCTCTGTTGGCAGTAGCAATATGAAAATTATGGCAACACCAAACTCTAGGTCCAAGAAAGATGTTTGGATGGATGGATGGATGGATGGATGGATGGATGGATGTTTGGATGGATGGATGTTTGGATGGATGGATGGATGGATGGATGGAAGGTGAATAGATGGATGGATGGATGGATAGATGGATGGATAGATGGATGGATGCTTGGATGGATGGATGGATGGATGGATGGACTGATGGATAGATGGTGAATAGATGGATGGATGGATGGATGGACCGATGGATAGATGGTGAATAGATGGATGGATGGATGGATGGATGGATGGATGGATGGATGGATGGATGGATGGATGAATGATGAATAGATGGATGATGAATGGTGAATGGATGGATGGATGGATGGATGGACGGACGGACGGACGGACGGACGGACAGACAGACAGATGGATGGATGGATGGACTGATGGTGAATAAATGAAGTTTGTTTTGTTTAATGACACTACTGGAGCACATTGATTAATTAATCACCGGCTATTGGATGTCAAAATTTAGTCATTCTGACATAGTCTACAGAGGAAACCTGATAAATTTTTCCATTAATGGCAAGAGAACTTTTAGAAGCACTTTCCCATAGCCAGGACAGCACATACCACAACCTTTTCTTTATTTATATCAGTCATGGTTTGTTTGTTTTGTTTAACGACACCACTAGAGGACATTGATTAATTAATAATTGGCTATTGGATATCAAATCTTTGGTAAGTTTTTACATATATAGTATTAGAGAGGAAACCCATGACATTTTTCTATTAGTAGCAAGGGATCTTTTATATGCATCATCCCATGGACAGGATAGCACATACCACAGCCTTTGATATACTAGTTGTGGTGCAATGGCTGGAACGAAAAATAGCCCAATGGGCCTACTGATAGGGATCGATCCCAGACTGACCGTGCATTACGTCCCACCCACTGTCAATGATGGGGATATTGGTTGAAATTTGTAAAATGCAATTAGATGATGGTTTGATCCTAAAACACTTTCATCATGCTATGGAATTTACTAAGTTATTTATTTATAAATTGTTTTCAAAATTATACACAAAAATAGTATATATTATATAACATTAAGTGAAATATCTTAAAATATCAGTGAAATAAAAGTGTTATCAGTCACTCAGTGACGATAAAATATTTTAGAGTGAAAATTTCACTATTTCACTCTAAAACATGTTATCATCACTGTAGAAAAAGTGTTATCTTCACTGTAAGAAAGCCGGAACTATTTTGCTGCTGGCATTTTAAAAATAAAGGTAAATTGCCAAATTTTATGTTTTTTGTCAAATATGATTTATATCTTATCTCGTGAAGTTTGCAATCATATCACACTTGTCACGCAAGCACAACTCTTGAGATATGATTGCAAACTTCACTCGATGAGATATAAATCATAGTTGACAAAAAAACATGAAATATAATCTATTTATTTGTTATTTCCAAAACACCTTTACTGTTTTTCTTACATCAAACCAAACAGAAATCAGTTTAATACAAAACAATATCTTTATAGGAGGATGGGACGGACTATAGTCATATTTCTTCTCACTGAGGTAAACTGTCCTGTTCTAGTAAATCACTACATGGATGCTATCGGCTTGAAGACTAGTTCTATTTCTTCTCACCGAGGTCAACTGTCCTGTTCTAGTAAATCACTACACAGATGCTATCGCCTTGAAGACTAGTTCTATTTTTCTCACCGAGGTCAACTGTCCTGTTCTAGTAAATCACTAGGTGGATGCTATCAGCTTGAAGACTAGTTCTATTTCTTCTCACCCAGGTCAGCTGTCCTGTTCTAGTAAATCACTACATGGATGCTATCGGCTTGAAGACTAGTTCTATTTCTTCTCACTGAAGTAAACTGTCCTGTTCTAGTAAATCACTATATGGATGCTATTGGCTTGAAGACTAGTTCTATTTCTTCTCACTGAGGTCAACTGTCCTGTTCTAGTAAATCACTACTCAGATGCTATCGCCTTGAAGACTAGTTCTATTTCTTCTCACCGAGGTCAACTGTCCTGTTCTAGTAAATCACTAGGTGGATGCTATCAGCTTGAAGACTAGTTCTATTTCTTCTCACCCAGGTCAACTGTCCTGTTCTAGTAAATCACTACATGGATGCAACCGGTTTGAAGACTAGTTCTATTTCTTCTCAGTGGGGTCAACTGTCATGTTCTTTGTCTGGCCTGGTGAACATGATATACTGAATTAAGTACTGAGGGACTACACCGTGAACTTCACACCTCAGTGACTTTACTGCTTACTGGTTTATAGCACGAAGTCACCAACTGATTGCTATAGAATACAAAAATGTATTACAGGCTTACACCGTTCCTGCGAACTTCAGTGACACTAAAAATAAATATATATATATTCCATGCATACGGAACAAAAAAAAGGAAAATATTTTAATGCAGTGTTTGTTTTATAACTCCTCAGAATGTTTTGAACTATGGTTTATGTTAATGTCTGTTTTGTTTAACAAGACCACTAGAGCACATCTATAATATAATATGCAAGGCTGTCTTAAAGGGACATTCCTGAGTTTGCTGCATTGTAAGATGTTTCTCTTAAAGGGACATTCCTGAGTTTGCTGCATTGTAAGATGTTTCCGACAAATAAGATATTCTACAATTAAACTAACATATTAAATATATTTTCTTGTTTAGAATATCAGTGTCTGTATATTCAATGTGTTTCTGGTCATCTTAATATTTGTAAGAAGCCCAAACTGGATTTTGTCTTCAAATAATTTCGTACATACAAAAATGTTTTTTTTTTGGAAATTAAATTAAATTTAACCTAGTACAAATATTAGAACAATCAGAAACATGTTTATTATACAGCCACTAATATTTTATGCAGAAAAATATGAAATTACAATCATTAAAAAGTCAGGAATCAGGAATGTCCCTTTAACAGTTTGTGATTGTTCTGACCACTTCTGCTCTTTTCATCTGCACTGCAAACAGCTTTATTTGTTCTTGCCTGATGCCACATTTCATAAGGATCTTTTGGCAGTCAGACTCAGTCAACTACTGCCCCTGTGCATGCTGTAACCTCACCGTGGTGCAGGGGTGTAACATTCTCTTTGAGAATGGCCAATATAGCACAAATTGAAATTTTTAGTAAAAGTCAGTATCTATCTGTGATATTTATATTTTTGCACAGTTCTTTACACTGTGTTTTTATTTGACTATTGAATTTTTATATTGATGTTGATCATCACTTTCGATTTGCGTTTACCATAGTTTGATACCTAATAGCCGATGTATTTTTCGTGCTGGGGTGTCGTTAAACATTCATTCATTCATTCATTCATTCATTCATTCATTCATTCAGTCAACTACTGTACACCAGACCTCTGAGAATTAAACATTTGGGTAACCCATTTCATTTTTACATAACCCGTTACAAATACATCATTATGTGAACAGTGACAAATGATAGGGTAAAATATTTTTAATGTCTTCATATTTTTTTGGCGAGAATGAAGGCAAGACGTAGCCCAGTGGTAAAGCGCTCGCTCGATGCATGGTCAGTCTGGGATCAATCCCAGTCGGTGGGCCCATAGGGCTATTTCTCATTTCATCTAGTGCACCACAACTGGCATATCAAAGGCTGTGGTAATTACTATCCTGTCTGTGGGATGGTGCATATAAAAGATCCCTTGCTGCTAATCGAAAAGAGTAGCCCATGAAGTAACGACAGCTGGTTTCCTCTCTCCATATCTCTGTGGCCGTAACCATATGTCCGATGCCATATAACCGTAAATAAAATGTGTTGAGTGCATCATTAAATAAAACATTTCTTTCTTTCTTTGGTGAGAATGAAAAATGGATTACACAAAACTAGATTTACACGAAACGATCATTTCGCTTGTGCGTTGTTCGCGAGGCCTGTACACACATCATGCAAAATATTGGGTACAAAGATGAATTCCATAAATACAATGGCAATGGACGTTGCCATCTTTGTCACTTAACATACAACTGGCTATATACATGTGAGCTGTGTATATAGCCGTAGCTAATGAGGGAGAGGGAAGGGGGGAGTGGAGCCCAGTGTAAGGTCAGCAAATCAAGGTGATAAAGGTTGTGCCTGAAATACATGTGGCCAAAAAAATCACGCCCAAATTCAATACAAATATGCTGACCAGAAAACAGTTCGAAACCACTGAAATGTTAAAGACATATACTGTCACAGAATGTTTGTTTTGTTTAACGACACCACTAGATCACAATACAAATATGCTGACCAGAAAACAGTTCGAAACCACTGAAATGTTAAAGACATATACTGTCACAGAATGTTTGTTTTGTTTAACGACACCACTAGATCACAATACAAATATGCTGACCAGAAAACAGTTCGAAACCACTGAAATGTTAATATACTGTCACAGAATGTTTTGTTTTTTTAACGACACCACTAGATCACAATACAAATATGCTGACCAGAAAACAGTTCGAAACCACTGAAATGTTAAAGACATATATTGTCACAGAATGTTTGTTTTGTTTAACGACACCACTAGATCACAATGATGTATTAATCATCGGCTATTGGATGTCAAACATATGATTATTTTGACACAGAGAAAAAACCCACTACCTTTTTTCCATTAGTAGCAAGGGATCTTTTATATGCACCAGCCCATAGACAGAATAGCAAATATCACGGCCTTTGGTATACCAGTCGTGGTGCACTGGCTGAGATGAGAAATAGCCCAATGGGCTCATGGACAGGGATCGACCCCACGCCGATCACACATCGGGCAAGCACTTTACCACAGGCCTATGTCCCGCTATTATTGTCACAGATTTTTAAGGACCTTATTTTAAAAAATAAATTGATTATAAATGAAAATTACATTCATTTGGAACACCAAACCTCGCTACTGAATAAGCCAATTTAACTTTGATGAAGGTGAATTTGTGTCAACTATCCCAGCAATTTTTGGTTTTGAATTTTGGAACTTTACAGAGCTGAATATAGCAAACAATCCCAGCATTCTCAATACATTAAGTTTGGCAAACCATCGTGATGCTTCAGTTATTAGGGGGATGCCTGCTACATGCATAACTCTAAATATAACGTTAAAGTTTGTTTTACTTTAACGACACCACTACAGCACATTGATTAATTAATCATCGGCTGTTGGATATGAAACATATGGTAATTCTGATACTGAATGTCAAACAATTTTTATAATTACAAACAACACAACTTATTCAGTTATAATACACATCAATCAGTTTCTAATGTCCTTTTCATGACCTTTTTTACGCATTTGACGTAATGATGTAATTTTCTGAGGTTTATTAAAGGATTGAGTAAACTGTATAACTGCTGGAATTTTTTAATTATATTGGCATACATCTCTTGTTACCAAACCCGGGACTTACTGTGTCCTGTAGATACATACTTAGAGGATATTTCATGTTTTTTGTCAAATATGATTTATATCTCATCTCGTGAAGTTTGCAAACATATCTCATGAGTTGTGTTTGCATAACGAGTGTGATATGATTGCAAACTTCACGTGATGAAATATCAATCATATTTGACAAAAAACTAAACAAATTCTATTTATTATATAACCTTTGGCAATTTACCTTTATTTTTAAAATGCCAGCAGCACAATAGTTACCAGGGAAATAAATAACTTGTAGTAAATTCCATAATATTAAAGGGGCATTCCTGAGTTTGCTGCATTTTAACGTTTCCAAAAAATAAAATATTTCTACGATTAAACTTACATATTAAATATATTTTCTTGTTTAGAATATCAGTGTCTATATATTCAATGTGTTTCTGGTCATCTTAATATTTGTAAGAAGCCCAAACTGGACTTTGTCTTCAAATAATTTCATACGTACGAAAAAAAAATTTAGGAAATAAAATGAAATTTAGCATAGTACAAATATTAGAACGATCAGAAACATTTTATGCAGAAAAATATATTTGATATGTAATTACAATCTTAAAAAGTCTCTGTTAGTCTATAATATCTTAAAAATTGCAGCAAACTCAGGAATGTCCCTTTAATAAAAGGTGTTCCTTGTGGAAAGGACTATATAGTTAATTCTCAGTTGACAAATGTTGAAGTGGGTTTTTTGGGGTTTTTTATTTTGTAAATAATTTCACACAAAAATTTTACCATTTAGAAATTTTAAAATCTTGCTATATGTTTGTAAAAATTGCATTGGTTTAACATACACTACTATTAGACAATTTGACGCCAACAGACCAATCACCGTGTCAGTACTAAATATGACGTCATCACAATTTGGCAAAGCACACACAATGATGTTATGTTTAAAGCATTTACGTCTTTCTAGTTTCAGTGTTAATCTTGTAATAAAATGGTAGTTTAATGCAATTCATAGATTAATTTATAGAATATATAGAACATTGGGTTTTGAAAATTATCTGTGAACCGTGAATAAAATACAAAGTTAAAGCAATACCCAGAACAGTAAACTAGTTTACGTCATTTCTATATACATGGACGTGTAGCCGATGTAGGCTATATTGAAAATAAAGGCTTTTAAAAAAAAAAAAATAGCAGTGGTAATAAATAGAATAACAAACTTAGTATCAGTTATTATCAAATTTATTTTCCTCATGAACTAATTTTCACTTGTCACTCGCTAAAGCTCGTTAACAAGTGAAAATTATTTCATTCGGGACATACATTTTATAACTGGTAACTCGTTTATTATCCTCTATACATAGAATTACCTTTTTAATTCTAACTTGGATTAATAAGATATTTTTTAAATGAAACTGTAAATTCAAAATTTTTGGCAAAATGACGCTAAAATTCCCAATTTCAAAGCCATGGTTAAGGACCACACAGATATTTAGAGGAAACCCGCTGTTGCCACTTCATGAGCTACTCTTTACTAATGTTTTAAACAAGAAAATTTATTTAAAGTGTAAAGTTTGTCTTGTTTAACGACACCACTAGTAGTCTGGAGGAAATTGGGTAAACCTTGTTAAAAATGGCGTACATGAGATTATGACTGATTTTCACTCCTTAGACGCCCTTCTTTGAGAAACGGATGGGTACCGGTGCAGTAGCCTCAGGGAAAATCCAGTATATAGAGCTCATTGATTTATTAATCATCGGCTATTGGATGTCAAGTATTTAAAGTGTAATGTTAGTCATCAAAAACGCTCTGTTAGTCAGATACATCTTACAATGGCTGCAAACTCAGGACAGTGCCTTTAAGAACTGGTTACACTATATAGGGAAGATCTTGTTTTCAAAATCTTGATTAGAGATTTTTCTAGTCAATTGAAAATTGAATAGCAACTACTGAAACTTGTATAGCAAATCATGATGCAGTACGCAAAGATTATTTTGCTTAACTTTATTTAAGAACAGCATTCTAACGTTTTGTAAAAAAAAAAAAAAAAAATGTTATGAGAGTTAGTTTGGGTTTAAAACTTCATAATATGTTTTTATATTAGTTTTACTTTTAGCATTATTAAGTAAATACTAAAGTTAAATGTTAATTCATAGTGTTTTAACTAATTAAAAAAGGTTTTTAATTGTACATATACATACATGTACTTATATGATATTTAGAGAGTGTTTTGGGTTTTTTTACGTTCATCGTAGTATAAACCAAAAAGATCATTCACAAACTGTGTGAATTGGCAAAGCCGTTCTCACATAAGTTTAAAGATTATTTAGTTTTTTCATACCCCGATGAACATAAAAGAAATAACAGACACTACTTATAATTAAATTTTAAACATACTTATTAATAAAAATTCACTAAAAGTTCATACTTTATTTTAAATATTTTTTTGGTTCTTAAACAATAATGATCAATAAGACAAATTACCAATATAACATGACATCATCAGATGGGATGATGTTATATTGTAGTAAGTAAATTACCAATATAACATGACATCATCAGATGGGATGATGTTATATTGTAGTAAGTAAATTACCAATATAACATGACATCATCAGATGGGATGATGTTATATTGTAGTAAGTAAATTTACATTATATTCATTACAATATAACGTCATCCCATTGGTCCTTACGTAGCAACGCAAAAAATTACATCGTCAGGGAATGTCATATCTGATGACATCATTTTATATAGGCAAGTTGCCTTATTGAGCATTATTGTTTATGGACCAAAAATAATTCAAAATAAGTATGATGTTTTAGTGTTATTATTAGAAAGTATGATTCAAATTTAATTATAAGTACTGTCTGTTATTTCTTTTAAATTCATCTGGGTTTGAACCCCCCAAAAATCATCTGCAAACTGATGTGATTCACACAATTTGCAGAAGATGTTTTTGGTTCATACCCTGATGAACGTAAACGAAATAACAGACAATCCTTAAATGAATGTAACGAAAATTGAATTATTAATATATGATAGTGATTCCTGAGCAATAAATCCTGGCCATTGTTAGACAGCTCCTGGGGAAAAAATAAATAATGTAAATCAGGAAATGTTAGCCGACGTAAAATATTTGTGAATTTAGTGAGGCGTTACAAAAACGCTAATATTTCCTGTCAATAAATTCAAAGAGACCTACAAGACTGTTTTGACAAATTTTGTGAGATTGTTTTGCTGGTGATTAACTAAACACGCAACAATGGCTACATGATATTGATGAAAGCAATAGTCATAGTTAGCATGTATATTATGGCAATTTTCTACTAAAGTTAGCTGTCTGTAAGCTGCTTAATGTCAAAATATATCAAAAGTATTTTTTAAGCCAATCCTGATAACACCTACCGTGCTGAAGTTTTATGTCACTAATTGTCAGTTATTTGGATTTTGCTAAATTTTACGATCGCTAATAGTTTATGATAAAAAGAAAGACTGAAAGAAAGAAAGAAATGTAAAGAAACAATTTTTTTTTTTTTAATATAACACAAATAAATAATTCAAAATAATAATTCAAAATAATATTAATATAATTTTTAAATTATAATAAAGTAAATAATAATAATTAAAAATAATTTTAATAATAATAATAATTAATAATAATTTTACTAATAATAATTATAATAATAATAATAATAAAATTAGTAACAAACTAACAATAATAAAATAATAATACATGTATATGTGGTAACAACTACATTTAAAATAATACTAAACCACTGAAATAAAATAATAGGAATATCTACATTTAATAATGATGATGATGATGATGATGATGATGATGATGATGATGATGATGATGATGATGATGATGATGATGATGATGATGATAATAATAATAATAATAATAAATAATAATAATGATGATGATGATAATAATAACAACAACACCACCACCAACAATAATAATTAATAATAATAATTAATAATAATAATAAATAATAATAATTAATAATAATAATAAATAATAATAATTAATAATAATAATAAATAATAATAACATAAAATAATACTGAAAAACAACACATACACCGTTAAAAAATTATCAAAGTGAGATATTAATAAATCATCAAACTTTTGATCAACTCACCCATCAAAGAATGTAGAACATCACAGACGGTGGCGGCGGCGGAGTCCTGGCAACACTATCCACACTAAATGAAACACTAACACCTTCTGGTACACATTCCTTGAAAACACAACATCATCCCACACTGGTACACTGATTTCCAGTTAAAATAAGCATCCAGGTACTGAAGCTACCCGTACACTGATCCAGTTAAAACAAGCATCCAGGCACTGTAGCTATATGTACATTGATATCCAGTTAAAACAAACATCCAGGCACTGAAGCTACCCGAACACTGATCCAGTTAAAATAAGCATCCAGGCACTGAAGCTACCCGAACACTGATCCAGTTAAAACAAGCATCCAGGCACTGAAGCTACCCGAACACTGATCCAGTTAAAACAAGCATCCAGGCACCGCAGTTACCCGTACACTGATATCCAGTTAAAACAAGCATCCAGGTACCTCACACCAGTACACTGATATCCAGTTAAACCAAGCATCCAGGTACCTCACACCAGTACACTGATCCAGTTAAAACAAGCATCCAGGCACTGCATCCACCCATACACTGATATCCAGTTAAAACAAGCATCCAGGCACTGAAGCTACTCGTAAAGACACCCCCAACAATCACAGCATCTCAAACAAACTGTTTAGAGTCAGTCACTCCAATGTTTTCTTCCAATCCTGTACACTGTTCTCTGCTATTTCTGTTAGTATCCCACTTCCGTAGCTTACGAAGACGAGGAGGGCAGAGACACTGTCAATACACTGCAAAGACAAGATGACTGTTTGATGTAACGTGGATTTAAAAAACAAATCACAAAACTAGAGACAAAAACTGTCAATACTCTTCAAAGACAAGATAAGATGACTGTTCATTGCAATGTGGATAAAAAAAATTACACACACACAAAAAACACAAAAGATAAAAAACAAAACTTGCTACACTCTCAAGAATGCTTGATGCAACATGGCTGATGAAAACAAGAAACACCAAAACTAACACTGAAGAATTAAAAAAACCGAATCCTTCCTTCCTATCACACCGACGAAGTGACACCAACACTGTTTCTTATTCTAATGGGGGTGTTATTGCACTCACAAAATTGCTCCGTATAGTTGTTCTAAGTTTTTCTTCTTTCCTGAAAAGCCTGGGGTGAGACCCTGGTCGCTCCCAATCCTGGCCATTCATGCGTGAACAACAATGAGTTTGAAGAATCCAAAAGCAATAAAGGACATCTCTCTCTCTCTCTCTCTCCCGCTAGAGAGAAGACCGGCCCATTGAATTGGCAAAACGCGGGGGAAATACCTCCACTTGATCTATATTTATCACGTTACATTCAAGGGCAGTGGCTGGCGGTTTTCGAGGATGGGTCAGGCAGAGGGGAGTTGACATTCTAACTGCAGTGAGCTGTTCAGCATATGGTAATGTGAAACCGATATGCTGGCTGTTAGTGTTGAGAAAAAACACATTTAAAAATTTCAACAAACTTTACAGTCTTAGATATACACAGTTTAGATCTATAGCTCGGCTTTGGATCGATCCCCGTTGTTGAGCCCATTGGGCTATTTCTCGTTCCAGCTAGTGCACCACAACCGGTATATCAAAGGCTGTGGTATGTGTTATCCTGTCTATGGGATAGTGCATTTGAAAGATCCCTTGCTACTAAGATTATATGTAAAAATTACCAAATATCTGCCATCCAATAGCTGATGATTAATTAATCAACGTGTCATTAAATAAAACATACTTCAACTTTTTTAAATTCTTTAACTTTTTAAAATTTTTAAACAAACAGAAATTCACACACAGACACTTTTTTTTTCCTATTCAGAAACATGCACTGAGATATTTTAAAGGAACATTCCTGAGTTTGCTGCATTGTAAGATGTTTCTGACTAATAAAATAGTTCTACGATTAAACTTACATATTAAATATATTTTTTAGTTTAGAATATCAGTGTCTGTATATTCTTTGTGTTTCTGGTCGTCTTAATATTTGTAAGAAGCCCAAAATGGATTTTGTCTTCAAATAATTTCATACGTACGAAAAAAAAATATTTTAGGAAATAAAATGAAATATAATCTAGTACAAACATCAGAACGATCAGAAACACGTTTAATATAGAGCTACTAATATTTTATGCATAAAAATATGTTTGATTACAATCGTTAAATAGTGTCTGTTAGTCGATAACATCTTAAAAATTGCAACAAACTCAGGAATGTCCCTTTAATTGTACAGTTATATTTTTAAATAGTCAAGGTGAGCTCAGTAAATAGGTTTAAATGGTAAATAAATGGGTCCGGTGTGTACAAAATGGAAAGGTGGACCACCTCTGTGTAAAGCAATTAAAGTTATATCTACATAATCCGATCTAGCATAGATTGTGAAATAGTATTCCATTATAATAATTAATATAATAACAATTACAATTACAATTACAATTTTATTTGCTTTTGACAAAAAAAAGGTACAACATTATATAGTTCTGATTTTTTTTACATTTATAATATGACAATGAATATAACATTTTACAAATATTATAATAATAATTTTTAATAATAATAATAATAATAGTAGTAGTAGTAGTAGTAGTAGTAGTAGTAGTAGTAGTAGTAGTAGTAGTAGTAGTAGTAGTAGTAGTAGTAGTAGTAGTAGTAGTAGTAGTAGTAGTAGTAATAATAGTAATAATAACAACAACAATAATAATAATAGTAATTATAATAGTAATTATTATTGTACTTTTTCACAATTTGAATTTGACCAAGTTATTATTATTGTACTTTTTCACAGTTTGAATTTGACCATGAATTGTATTAAGTAAAGTAGGGTTAGTGCATTTTTTTATCTTGGCTAGTAAATTTTTTAAATAACTGATCCCATTGCTAGTGGATTTTGTAAAAATTCTAGAAGCTCTGGCTATTGGGTGTCAAACATTTGGTATTATTTGACAGTCTTAGACAATATACGCTACGTTCTTCCATTAGCTGTGAGAGATCTTTTATATGCACTTTCTCACAGACAGGACAACACATACCATGGTATTTGATATACTAGTCGTGGAGCATTGGCTGGGACAGAAAGAAAAAAAATCAGAAAATGGATTCAATGAGGTGTTTCAATCCTACAGAGGCAGAGAGGGCTGGATGTTACCTCAGTGCTAAAGACCTCGCTTGATGCGCGGTCGGTTTGGGATCAATCCCCGTCGGTGTGTCCATTGGGATATTTCTTGTTCCAGCCAGGATGTGCCCAAGTGGTATAAAGAGCTCATTTGATGTGTGGTCGGTTTGGGATCAATCCCCGTCGGTGTGTCCATTGGGATATTTCTTGTTCCAGCCAGGATGTGCCTAAGTGGTATAAAGAGCTCATTTGATGTGTGGTCGGTTTGGGATCGATCCCCATCAGTGGGTCCATTGAGCAATTTCTTGTTTCAGCCAGTGCACCACGACTGGTATATCAAATACCGTGGTATGTGCTGTCCTGTCTGTGAGAAAGTGCATATAAAAGATATTTACTGTTAATCGAAAAGAGTAGCCCATGAAGTGGCAACAGCGGGTTTCCTCCATCAATATTTGTGTGATCCTTAACCATATGTTCGACGCCATATAACCGTAAATAAAATGTGTTGAGTGCATCGTTAAATAAAACATTTCCTTTTCTTTCCCAGTGGTAAAAAGCTTGTCTGATGAGCGTTTGGTTTGGGATCAATCCACATCAGTGGGGTATTTCTTGTTCCAGCCCCCCCCCCCCCCGCAACCACTCCCTCGATTATTACACACCTCTGCCCTGGACAGATTCACCCTGTAACCACTCCCTCGATTATTACACAGCTCTGCCCTGGACAGATTCACCCTGTAACCACTCCCTCGATTATTACACAGCTCTGCCCTGGGTGGATTCACCCTGCAACCACTCCTTCGATTATTACGCAGCTCTGCCCTGGGTGGTTTCACCTAGCAACTGCTCGATTATTACACAGCTCTGCCCTGGACAGATTCACCCTGTAACCACTGCCTCGATTATTACACAGCTCTGCCCTGGACAGATTCACCCTGTAACCACTCCCTCGATTATTACACAGCTCTGCCCTGGACAGATTCACCCTGTAACCACTGCCTCGATTATTACACAGCTCTGCCCTGGACAGATTCACCCTGTAACCACTCCCTCGATTATTACACAGCTCTGCCCTGGACAGATTCACCCTGTAACCACTCCCTCGATTATTACACAGCTCTGCCCTGGACAGATTCACCCTGTAACCACTCCCTCGATTATTACACAGCTCTGCCCTGGACAGATTCACCCTGTAACCACTCCCTCAATTATTACACAGCTCTGCCCTGGACAGATTCACCCTGTAACCACTCCATCGATTATTACACAGCTCTGCCCTGGCCAACCCCCCACAACCACTCCCTCGATTATTACACAGCTCTGCCCTGGACAGATTCACCCTGTAACCACTCCATCGATTATTACACAGCTCTGCCCTGGACAGATTCACCCTGTAACCACTCCCTCAATTATTACACAGCTCTGCCCTGGACAGATTCACCCTGTAACCACTCCCTCAATTATTACACAGCTCTGCCCTGGACAGATTCACCCTGTAACCACTCCATCGATTATTACACAGCTCTGCCCTGGCCAACCCCCCACAACCACTCCCTCGATTATTACACAGCTCTGCCCTGGACAGATTCACCCTGCAACTACTCCCGCCATTATTACACAGCTCTGCCCTGGCCAACCCCTAAATCCAATTACACGTGCTCCAGTTGGCCTATTGTCCGAGTCAGATGCCGAAGACTTTATTTGAGAATTCAGCCACATCCCTTTTCAACAAGTGACGGGCGATCTTGTTTGTCGAGGCCAACAACACGAGTAAAGCGGTGTGATTTGAATGTACCGACTGTAACATGCCGGTTTGTCAATACCTCGCTAAAGTGTTCACTACAGATGTTGGCAAATGGAGGGACACGATCCCAAAGGTGATTACAACAACAAAAAACCCCACAAATATTGATACATCTTGTACGGAAAGACTTTGTGCACAGATATATATATATATATAAAAAAGTGTTACTTTAACTTTAAAAAAATAAATAGTAAGCAATGTTTTGGGGGAGTGTTTTAAATTAAAGAGCTGAAACTTGCAGTTTTAGTTTTGTAAAATACTTAATTAGTGTGTGTGTGTGTGTGTGTCTGTGTGTGTGTGTTTGTGTGTATGTCTGTATGTGTGTGTGTGTGTGTGTCTGTGTTTGTGTGTATGTTTGTGTGTGTGTGTGTTTGTGTGTATGTCTGTGTGTGTCTGTGTGTGTGTGTGTCTATGTATGTGGGTATCTGTAATCGATTTCCATCTTGTGGTTTTTCATTGGACGTATAGCACTGGTGACCTGGTTATCACCTAGGAGCAGCCAGTCGTATGTCTTGAAATTGTTAACACACGTACATGTATAACTATCCATGTGTTATCATTGCTCAAAATAAAATAAAACTGCATTGAATATTTTCACTTGTCCCACTGGACAACCATTGACATACATTTTGTTTGTCCAAGCATATTTTCACTTGTCAGGACAAATGGATAAGTGCTTATTTTTAACACTGGATGGGACTATATGTTTCGTCTGTACTTCTGTCTGTCTTTCTGTCTGTCTGTTCTGTCTGTCTGCTTGTCTGTCAACTACATACATGTATATGTAATAAAATTACTGTACATTTTTTGTACCAGTTCTTTGTCATATTTTCACCTTTTCTGACACCCAATAGCCGATATCTATTGTTATGCTGGGATGTTGTTAAACATTCTCTCATTTATTCATTTATTCATTCAGTCAATCATTCTGTCAAATTTTATACAATAAATTAGAATACATCAATGCATGAAAAAACTTCAAAGATTGGGGGGTTTAAAAGAAAAAAACATCAAAACATGTTCTTATAGGACCTTTTTAAATTTTAAATTAAGAGACCTGCCACGAGATTTTTAATTTCAAAAGACTAGACTGGTTCTGACTCTCTTGCTTTCTTCAACACACCAGCACATTGTATTTTTCATAATAACTTGCACAGTTGGCTTTGTGTCATCAAACAATAAAAAAAACAGTCTACTGAATACAGACTCTGTGACAGATGAATTTTAAGTGGCCCACTCACAATGACTTGAGTTCAACATAGACTGCTAGTGTACAATGCATTGGCAACTGTTTAGCCTTGACTGTCAGCAAGAAAGAAAGGAAAGGAATGTGTGTTAACAAGTTAAAGAAAGAAATGTTTTAACAATGCACTCAACACATTTTATTTACGGTTATATGGCGTCAGACATATGGTTAAGGACCACACAGATTTTGAGAGGAAACCTGCTGTCGCCACTTACATAGGCTACTCTTCCGATTAGCAGCAAGGGATCTTTTATTTGCGCTTCCCACAGGCAGGATAGCACAAACCATGGCCTTTGTTGAACCAGTTATGGATCACTGGTCGGTGCAAGTGGTTTACACCTACCCATTGAGTCTTGCTGAGTACTCACTCAGGGTTTGGAGTCGGTATCTGGATTAAAAATCCCATGCCTCGACTGGGATCCGAACACAGTACCTACCAGCCTGTAGACCGATGGCCTGCCATAACACCACCGAGGTTAAGGAAGTTAAAGTTTGTTTTGTTCAACCACACCACTAGAGAACATTGAAATATTAATCATCAAGCTACTTGAAGGAAAGGAAGGAAGGAAATGTTTTATTTAACGATGCACTCAACACATTTTATTTAAAGTTATATGGTGTTGGACATATGGTTACGGACCACGCAGATATTGAAAGACAAAACCCGCTGTCGCCACTTCATAGGCTACTCTTTTCGATTAGCAGCAAGGGATCTTTTATATGTACCATTCCACAGAAAGAATAGTACATACCACAGCCTGTTCAGTATTGCGTCGCTATTCAATTTAGCACATTTGAGAGATCACTACATAATTTTAAAACATTAAACACTTAATCAATTTCCAATTTACTAGACATATTGCTAATCAAGATTTTGAAAACATACGACCAAATTTACGAAGCCTGTTTTTTCTTAAATGCAGGTTTTTAAGCATTGTAAATGTATGTAGTTACACATGTGTAAAAGCAAAGTTTGTTTTATTTAACGATGCCACTAGAGCACATTGATTTTTTATCTTATCATCGGCTATTGGACGTCAAACATATGGTCATTTTGATAGCAGGACAGCACAAACCATGGCCTTTGTTGAACCAGTTATGGATCACTGGTCGGTGCAAGTGGTTTACACCTACCCATTAAGCCTTGCGGAGTACTCACACAGGGTTTGGAGTCGGTATCTGGATTAAAAATCCCATGCCTCGACTGGGATCCGAACCCAGTACCTACCAGCCTGTAGTCCGATGGCTTAACCACGATGTCACCGAGGCCGGTTTACACACGTGTGAGTCAAAAAGAGGCTTTGTAAATCTGGCCCATAATGTTTTCTGTAGTGGTGTTGTTAAGACAAATAAACGTTTAACTTTTTGTATCTGTGAAATAGGGTATAGATGAGGAGAAATAGGGTATAGATGAGGAGAAATAGGGTATAGATGAGGAGAAATAGGGTATAGATGAGGAGAAATGGGGAACTATTTATTGTGTTGTGAATGTTAGGAACACTTTCAAACACGAACATTTTTCTCTGTCCCTTTCAAAATACCAGTACAGAACATAACTTCTCTAATGAAATACTCCTTTAAACAGGACATTTTACTTGGTCCCTGTGAGTGTCCAGTTTAGACAGGTTGCATGGTAATTCAGGGAACATTTTGTTCTTAAAATCTTGATCAGCGATATTTCTAGTCAATTGAAAATTGATTAGCAGCTACTGTTTAAAGTTTTAAAATTGTGTTGCGATCTCTGTAACTTGCGATCTCTGTAACTTGCGATCTCAGTAACTTACGATCTCTGTAACTTGCAAATCATGATGCGATACTGAACAAAATTTACCCTGCTAGATCCTGGTAAACTTCACAAGATCTGGTCCTTATAACCAAGTCTCCAAATTAAAGAAGTTTGTTTTGTTTAAGGACACCACTAGAGCATATTGATTAATTAATCATTGGCTATTGGATGTCAAACATGTGGTAATTCTGACTCGTAGTTAACAGAGAAAACCAGC
Organism: Gigantopelta aegis; assembly: GCF_016097555.1. Taxonomy (NCBI): domain Eukaryota; kingdom Metazoa; phylum Mollusca; class Gastropoda; order Neomphalida; family Peltospiridae; genus Gigantopelta; species Gigantopelta aegis. Next base: position 3,006,887 of record NC_054709.1, read on the forward strand.
TACATTTTACTAATGCAGCAAGGGATCTTTTGTATGCATTTTCCCACAGACAGGAAATCACATACCACAGCCTTTAACCAGTTGTGGTGCACTGGTTGGAACGAGAAAAAACCCAATTAGTTGAACAGATTCACTGAGGTGGTTCGATCCTGCGATGCAAGCACCTCAAATTAAAATACTTAAGGGTATATGTAACTGCATCTGAGTAAAAAACCCAATTAGTTGAACAGATTCACTGAGGTGGTTCGATCCTGCGATGCAAGCACCTCAAATTGAAATACTTAAGGGTGTATGTAACTGCATCTGAGAAAAAACCCAATTAGTTGAACAGATTCACTGAGGTGGTTCGATCCTGCGATGCAAGCACCTCAAATTGAAATACTTAAGGGTGTATGTAACTGCATCTGCGAAAAAACCCAATTAGTTAACAGATTCACTGAGGTGGTTCGATCCTGCGATGCAAGCACCTCAAATTGAAATACTTAAGGGTGTATGTAACTGCTGAGAAAAAACCCAATTAGTTGAACAGATTCACTGAGGTGGTTCGATCCTGCGATGCAAGCACCTCAAATTAAAATACTTAAGGGTATATGTGACTGCATCTGCGAAAAAGAATGTGAACCTACTTTAAACCAGACACCCTCGCAACCAAGAAAAAAGTCTGGTTTTAAGAGGTATCCGGTTTAGAGAGGTTCTCTTCCATGCAGATATTTTGAAAGAGGTCACAAAAAACATCTGGTTTTGAGGGAATTCCCGTTTACAGAGGGTCCGGTTATGAGGGAATTCCGGTTTACAGAGGGTCCGGTTTTGAGGGAATTCCTGTTTACAGAGGGTCCGGTTTTGAGGGAATTCCCGTTTACAGAGGGTCCGGTTATGAGGGAATTCCGGTTTACAGAGGGTCCGGTTTTGAAAAGTTTCACTGTATACGAGGGGGAAAATGCCGAAATATTTATTGTGTTGTGAATGTTGTGAGTTTTAAAATCTATTTGTGAGATCCCTTCACACAGATAGTGATCTGATGATCATCTGACTAAAGTCTGGGGGACAATACACTTTGCTGATCATCTTCACCATGATGGCTTCGGCGTGAGCCCAAAAATGTCTTCTACAGGTGTCTTTCGAGTCGAGATGTGGGAGATTGCATTGTCCAAGAACTGCCATTAAATGAAGAATTAACGTGGATATAGTGGAGAGTGTGTTTTGTTGAAGTATCATCAGTGAAATTGAACACCGTCGCAGAACATGAAAGAAACATTTGAATGTATAGACGTAAGCCCCAGGCATTTGTGGATGTAATTTCATTTGATGACATTTTGGGATGGGTTTTATTTTTTTTTTTTTTTTTTTTTTTTTTTTTTTTTTTTTTTTTTTTTTTAATTTACTTTATTTATCTGTATTTATTTATTTATTTATTTATCCCTCAACCCCCATCCCATCTTTGATGGTTTGGTTATCAATGAGGGGTTTTGAGATAGTTAAAAGTTTGGTTAGTTTGTTTAGTTTAATGACACCACTAGAGCACATTGATTTATTAATCATCAGCTATTAGATCGTTATTTTACCTCAGACAGTATTTGTTGGGTTTATTTGACTGTTTCTTTCTTTGTACTTATTGTTTGTTTGGGGTGGGGTGGGTTTTACATCCAATAGTCGATGATTAATAAATCAATGTGCTCTAATGGTGTCATTAAACAAAATAATCATTAACGTTTTACTGACAGTGGGTTTTAGTCCAGTAATTAAACTTAAAAGTCTGCTTTGTTTAACAACATTACTAGAGCATATGTGGGGGAGAGAGAGGTGTGATATAACAACACATACCACAGCTTTTAATAATACCTGTCATGGGGCTTTTGTTGGGACAGGGGAAAACCAATCAGACAATGAATCCACAGAGGTTTGATCCCATAATGCAAGTACCTCGGGCGACTAAGCTACATCCAGCCTCTGCACAAAACCAAATAACATCCTGCTGGGTCAAAGTTGGAGGTGCACCTAACTTTTGATAGAGCATATAATACCACAAGTCCTGCCATTGGTGATAAATGTGACAGTGTTTGTTGTAGATCAATATCGTCTACAACGTAAATGTGACAGTGTTTGTTGTAGATCAATATCGTCTACAACGTAAATGTGACAGTGTTTGTTGTAGATCAATATCGTCTACAACGTACATGCACAGTGTTTGGTGTAGATCAATATCGTCTACAACGTACATGCACAGTGTTTGGTGTAGATCAATATCGTCTACAACGTACATGCACAGTGTTTGGTGTAGATCAATATCGTCTACAACGTACATGCAGTGTTTGGTGTAGATCAATATCGTCTACAATGTACATGCACAGTGTTTGTTGTAGATCAATATCGTCTACAACGTAAATGTGACAGTGTTTGTTGTAGATCAATATCGTCTACAACGTACATGCACAGTGTTTGTTGTAGATCAATATCATCTACAACGTAAATATGACAGTGTTTGTTATAGATCAATATCGTCTACAACGTACATGCAGTGTTTGGTGTAGATCAATATCGTCTACAACGTACATGCACAGTGTTTGGTGTAGATCAATATCGTCTACAACGTACATGCAGTGTTTGGTGTAGATCAATATCGTCTACAACGTACATGCACCGTGTTTGGTGTAGATCAATATCGTCTACAACGTACATGCACAGTGTTTGGTGTAGATCAATATCGTCTACAACGTACATGCACCGTGTTTGGTGTAGATCAATATCGTCTACAACGTACATGCACTGTGTTTGGTGTAGATCAATATCGTCTACAACGTAAATGTGACAGTGTTTGGTGTAGATTAATATCGTCTACAACATACATGCACAGTGTTTGGTGTAGATCAATATCCTCTACAACGTACATGCAGTGTTTGTTGTAGATCAATATCATCTACAACGTACATGCACAGTGTTTGTTGTAGATCAATATCATCTACAACGTAAATATGACAGTGTTTGTTATAGATCAATATCGTCTACAACGTACATGCAGTGTTTGGTGTAGATCAATATCGTCTACAACGTACATGCACAGTGTTTGGTGTAGATCAATATCGTCTACAACGTACATGCAGTGTTTGGTGTAGATCAATATCGTCTACAACGTACATGCACCGTGTTTGGTGTAGATCAATATCGTCTACAACGTACATGCACAGTGTTTGGTGTAGATCAATATCGTCTACAACGTACATGCACCGTGTTTGGTGTAGATCAATATCGTCTACAACGTACATGCACTGTGTTTGGTGTAGATCAATATCGTCTACAACGTAAATGTGACAGTGTTTGGTGTAGATTAATATCGTCTACAACATACATGCACAGTGTTTGGTGTAGATCAATATCCTCTACAACGTACATGCAGTGTTTGGTGTAGATCAATATCGTCTACAACGAACATGCACCGTGTTTGGTGTAGATCAATATCGTCTACAACGTACATGCACCGTGTTTGGTGTAGATCAATATCGTCTACAACATACATGCACCGTGTTTGTTGTAGATCAATATCGTCTACAACGTACATGCACCGTGTTTCTGGTAGATCAATATCGTCTACAATGTACATGCACATATGTATCACTGTTGAAACTTGTAATTGGTTGCTTCATGGTGACGCCCAGTCACAAGAAACATATCACCCAATAATATATGAATAATGGAAATTGATTGCTCTGTGACATGTAATTTAACCTGAAATTGATTGCACTATAATGTGACTTATATCCAAATAAGGTTCAAGCACGCACACACGTCAGCTATCTGGGCTGTCTGTCCAGGACAGTGGGTTAGTGGTTAGTGATAGAGGAGATGGTGTAGTGGTCTTACACATACCCATTGAGTTGTCAAAATTTGCTCTGGGTGGGAGCCAGTACCTCAGCTATCTGGTCTGTCTGTCCAGGACAGTGGGTTAGTTGTTTGTGGTTAGTGATAGAGAAGAGGGTGTAGTGGCCATAAACCTACCCATTGAGTTATTAAAACTCCTCTGGGTGGGAGTCAGTATCAGGCTGTGAACCAAGTAGCTACCAGTCTGATGGCTGAACCATGACACCACCGAGGCCAGTACAAACACTAACATGGATGCCTGTGTGATTTTATTTGGTATACACTAACAGGCAAAAGAAACATATCACCTTGTTCAGTAGGTCCATAAAGAAAAACCAAGACAGATGTGATCTATATGATGATTATTTTACTGATAGGAATCATTTTCCAATGTCTTTACAAAAAAGCATTGCCATATTGATAATGCACTTGCCATAAGGCTGAGCGAAAGAAACATGGGGTCAAAATTAAAAATTACACAATCAAAGTCCATTCAAAAAGTGCTTCTAAAGTCAAATCATGGGACAAGACATGTCCCCAGTAGCGTGTGTGACCACCCCTTGCATCAATACACGCCAAAACACATCTTCTCATGGATGTTGTCAGTCACCGGATGACGTCAGCAGGAATTCGGCGCCAAACATCCAACAAAACCTGTTCAAGCTGCTGTCGATTTGCTGGGGGAGGTACGCGTCATCTCAACTGTCGATCAAGATGATCCCAGATATGCTCTATGGGATTCATGTCTGGAGAACATGATGGCCAAGGCAATACATTGACATTAATGTTGTTGAGATAATCCTGAACAAGTCTGGCTGTATGAGGTCATGCATTGTCATGCTGCAAAAGGGTACCCCTAGGCTGTTGATGCAAGAATGGCACTACAACAGGTCGCAACACTTCATCCCTGTATCTTTGACCAGTCAGATTTCCACAGATGATGAGAAGCCTTGTTGTCCGTTGACCGCAAATACCGTCCCATACCATGACACTGCTTCCACCAAAAGGGTGCACATCTTGGATGCAGTTCAGCACCAGTCGCTCTCCCCTGCGTCGATAAACACGAACTTGGCCATCATTTCAGAACATGTTGAAGCGACTTTCATCCATGAACAGCACCCTTTCCCAATCACGCCGCTGCCACTGACCATTGTAATCTGCGTTGACGGTGTAGAGGGGTCAAGACCATTCCACGGAAGGGGCAAAAAGCTCTGATACCAGCCCTGCGGAGTCGTCGTAAGACTGTTCGTCTGCTGATGGGGTGTCCCAGTGCTGTCACCACCGTTGACATCACCGTCACGAATCGGTTCCGGATTTAGCTGTCTTCAACTGGCGTTGTGACCCTTGGTCTTCCCGATCTTGCACGGTCTTGTGCCTGGCCTGTCTGCTGATAACGGCTCAACAAGTTGCTGATGGCGGTTTGACTGCAGTTGAAGGTTCTTGCAATCTGCCATTGAGAGGCCCCCATATCGGCCATACCGATAGCTCTGTTGCGTTCTGCTTGGGTAAGTCTCGGCATCTCTCTGATGTTCTTTTTGATACTGCTTCCTTGCTTTGTCCCACACCAGTATTTATGCAACAATCATGCACGAGCATTTTTAACAAATTCAAATTATGCTGTTTTTCACATTTTTCATGACTGCACGAAATTCACTAAATCCAGAAACAAAGACTTTTCGGAAACACAGGGTGTGTTTTGGCAAATGTTTTCTCATTACTTTCAAACTTATCTTTAATTCAGATAAACTTATTTTAAAAGTGATAAGTTTCTTTTGCCTGTTAGTTTAGTATAACCTACAGGAGTGCTGCACATCATGAGTATAACATGGCCAACTGATCTCAGTGGTGTTTTGGTTAAGCCATCGGACATAATTTTGGTAGGTACAGGGTTCAAAGCCCAGTATCGGCTCCCACCCAGAGCGAGTTTTAACGACTCAGTGGGTAGGTGTTAGACCACTACACCCTCTTCTATCTCACTAACAACTAACAACTAAACAACGGTCCAGGACAGCGTGCTTGAATCTTAATTGGATATAAGCACGAAAATAAGTTGAAATGAAATGAAAATAAGGGGAGGGCTAGAGGTGACTTGAGCTATTATCAAACATTGGTTTAAAGGGACAGACCCTAATTTCAACCCGTGAAAATTAACACTAAGTTTAGTTAAAGGGACAGACCCTAGTTTCAACCCGTGAAAATTAACACTAAGTTTAGTTAAAGGGACAGACCCTAGTTTCAACCCGTGAAAATTAACACTATGTTTAGTTAAAGGGACAGACCCTAGTTTCAACCCGTGAAAATTAACACTATGTTTAGTTAAAGGGACAGACCCTAGTTTCAACCCGTGAAAATTAACACTATGTTTAGTTAAAGGGACAGACCCTAGTTTCAACCCGTGAAAATTAACACTAAGTTTAGTTAAAGGGACAGACCCTAGTTTCAACCCGTGAAAATTAACACTAAGTTTAGTTAAAGGGACAGACCCTAGTTTCAACCCGTGAAAATTAACACTAAGTTTAGTTAAAGGGACAGACCCTAGTTTCAACCCGTGAAAATTAACACTAAGTTTAGTTAAAGGGACAGACCCTAGATTCAACATGTGAAAATTAACACTAACTTTAGTTAAAGGGACAGACCCTAGATTCAACCCGTGAAAATTAACACTAAGTTTAGTTAAAGGGACAGACCCTAGTTTCAACCCATGAAAATTAACACTAACTTTAGTTAATCTACAAACCTGTAACACATTTGGTTAAAGTTACAATTGAGAGAAACGTGAGTCTGTGACTTTGAAATGGTGAAATACCCTCTAAAAATAGACTAAAACTCGACTCCATAACTGTTACTTCTCAGACACACATACATTTTTAAAAATATGAGAAATGCATTTTGTGATATTAAAAACACCAGGATGACCAAAAACACTTTGAATGTAAGGAAATTGATCATCTAAACCATAAAATCGAAGTAAAGTATGATTTCAGTTATCAAAAACGGTTATAATAGTCAAAAATATGCCTTAGTGTTTAAAAACTAGGGTATGTCCCTTTAACATGGCCTGGACTTAGCTTATTGGTGTGCTGACTGATCGGGCTCTTTAGGCAATGATTGGTGGAGATTTCTATCAGATTAATTTGTCTCCCAGAACAGTCAGAGTCTGGCATTTTTGTTGTACTGCAGGCGTGAAGATGGATGGATGATAGACAAAGAATGGAGTGTAAACCTATAAACATGTCTGCACTGCACTCTCAATATCACCGTTAATCTACACAACACTGCAAGACATTTCTGGTTCATATAGATCTTCAGTGCAAGGAAAACAAATTCTTGATAAATATAAGTTAAGAGTCATCTGCTCTTGTTTCCTCAATATTGTGTTATATAACGAGCAAAATTCAGTCAGCAATTTTTTTTTTTTAAAACAAGTTTAAAGGGTTTTTTGTTTAATGACACCACTAGAGCACACTGATTTATTTATCATCAGCTATTGGATGTCGAACATTTGGTAATTCTGATATATAGTGTCAGAGAGAAAACCCGCTACATTTTTTTCATTTAGTACCAAGGGATCTTTTATATGAACCATCCCACAGACAGGATAGCACATGCCTTTGATATACCAGTTAAGAAATAACTCAATGAGGAAGATTGACCGAACACCAAGCAAGAGCTTTACCATTAGGCTACGAAACAGATTCTTGATAAACAGAAGTTAAGAGTTATCTGCTATTGTTTTTCAATATTGTGTTATATAACAAGCTCAATTCAGTCAGCAAACATATGCATAAATATATATTTAAAAACAAAAATAATTTTAAAAAAACCAAAATGAAAACCAGTTTCCATCATGATTAGTCAAAGGTCTTCAGTGGTGAAATTGTTTGGTTTACTTTAATCCCCACATTTTAGTTGATACAAAGTTTCAGTATGGTAAGATGTTATATAGCTCCATATAGTGTACTTAAGTTACAGTTAAAGTTTGTTTTGGTTAACGACACCACTAGAGCACATTGATTAATTAATCATCGGCTACTGGATGTCAAACATTTGGTCATTCTGACTCTTAGTCAATAGAGGAAACCCACTACATTTTCTAGCTGGAACGAGAAATAGCCCAATGGGCCCACCGATGGGGATCGATCCCAAAACGACAGCGCATCAAGCAAGTGCTTTACCACTGGGTTACATCCCACCCTGTGATGTGTTTAAAGGACTTCTATCCATGGTGATATCTGATCTATTGATTCTCAGTTGTTTCGAGACCCACATTTTCATGTTTATAAAATGGTAATTAACCACAAGTAAAAGAATCCTGTACTATTTCCTGAAGGAAAATGAAATGTTTAGATTTACGATCAAATTATGTTGCTCATGAGATACTATGCTGTATCGGGGACTGAGCTGAGAACTTGATGGATGTTTAATATACAAAATTCCTTTAGGAATAATCAGCTTACATCATGATTTTAGATCTAGTGGGAGATGATTACAACTTAATTTGTTTTTCCAGATGGCAATTGCTTTAATATATCCTGTGAAAATGATATTTCTGTTACGGTATTTTGTTACTGCTGGGTTCTGTCATTAGAGCATCAGTAAAAAGTTTAAATTGCCTACGGTGCTTTCATTGCATGAAGTTTGTTTTGTTTAACGACACCACTAGAGCACATTGATTTATTAATCATCGGCTATTGGATGTCAAACATAAGATAATTTTGACACCGTCATAGAGATGAAACCTGCTACATTTTTTCCATTAGTAGCAAGGGATCTTTTATATGCACCATCCGACAGACAGGATAGCACATACCATGGCCTTTGATATACCAGTCGTGGTGCACTGGCTAGAATGAGAAATAGCCCAATAGGCCCACCAACGGAGATCGATCCTAGACCGACGGCGCATCAAGCGAGTGTTTTACCACTGGGCTACGTCCCACCATCCTTTCATTGCACGACTGAATATACCACACAACCTATTCTCTGATTGGTTTATATATATAATGCTGTGGTATGTGCTGTCCTGTCTAATGATTTTGTATGTACTTATTTTTTCAAACATATTTATGCACTAAATGTTTTTGCTAGAATTTTTTTTAATGAAAACATCTTCTTCTACATTTCATTTCAACTTATTTTCGTGCTTATATATCCAATTAAGATTCAAGCACGCTGTCCTGGGTACACACCTCAGCTATCTGGGCTGTCTGTCCAGGACAGTGGGTTAGGCAGGATTAGCTACGACTATGATGACTATGAGTAACAATTACCAAATGTTTGACATCCAATAGCCGATAATTAATTAGTCAATGTGCTCTAGTGGTGTCGTTAAACAAAACAAACTCTTTTTTTGTTTGTTAGTTGTTAGTGGTTAATGAGAGAGAAGAGGCTGTAGTGGTCTTACACCTACCGATTGAGTCCTTAAAACTCTCTCTGGATGGGTGCCGGGCTGCAAACCCTGTACCTACCAGCCTTATATGTCCGGTGGCTTAACCACGACACCACCGAGGCCGGTACCGGGCTGCAAACCCTGTACCTACCAGCCTTATATGTCCGATGGCTTAACCACGACACCACCGAGGCCGGTACCGGGCTGCGAACCCTGTACCTACCAGCCTTATATGTCCGATGGCTTAACCACGACATCACCGAGGCTAGTACCGGGCTGCGAACCCAGTACCTACCAGCCTTATGTCTGATAGCTTAACCACGACACCACCGAGGCCAGTACCGGACTGCGAACCCTGTACCTACCAGCCTTATGTCTGATAGCTTAACCACGACACCACCGAGGCCGGTACCGGACTGTGAACCCTGTACCTACCAGTCTTATGTCCGATAGCTTAGCCACGACACCACCGAGGCCGGTACCGGGCTGCGAACCCTGTACCTACCAGCCTTATGTCTGATGGCTTAACCACGACACCACCAACGCCAGTACCAGGCTGCAAACTCAGTACCTACCAGCCTTATATGTCCCATGGCTTAACCACGACACCACCGAGGCTGGTACCGGGCTGCGAACCCAGTACCTACCAGCCTTATATGTCCGATGGCTTAACCACGACACCACCAACGCCAGTACTGGGCTGCGAACCCTGTACCTACCAGCCTTATATGTCCCATGGCTTAACCACGACACCACCGAGGCCAGTACCGGGCTGTGAACCCTGTACCTACCAGCCTTATATGTCCCATGGCTTAACCATGACACCACTGAGGCCGGTATCATAGGGCAATTTAAAATGATAGAGGCTATGCAGTAACTATGTGTTTGTACAAGCCAACACATTTATACACCTTCACCGAAATGCCTGCCTGCCCGCAGTTAGCAACTCTGTGTATTCTAATTTTCTCCTTTTACACCCAATTAACCATAGGGATGATCATTTACGATTCTGTGAAGCGTTTTTTTTTCTCTCTTTCTTCTTTTTCTTTTTCCTTCAAATAACAGGTTGTCTATGAAATACTTGAGCAAAGAAAATCTCTCCAAAGATTCCATTAACATATTTCAATAGCTGGAGTTGTATACAAACTGTTCTGGATGGAGCTCCCATTGTCCATCTCCAGTGTTACATGGTGGTCAACGGGTGACCACCAACGACATGATCCACTGACCATTGTCCAGTTGGTCGGAGATGGTCATTGATAGTCAGTGAAACATGTCCTTGATGGGCTGGTGGTGGTACAGGGCCGTATCTGGACCCCAAAAAGGGGCCATTGTTCGGCAGCACAAACTGCTTCCCCAATGATGTTTGCTCAAGGTTCACCATGTTTGATAATGTAATTATACGTTTAGTGCATTAGCTACAGTCCTAGGAGTAATTAATTGATGTTATTACAATCCAGCTACCTGGAAGAAACATTTGCATTATGTCTCAGAAGATGTTTGGTGTCAGATTTAACCCTTGAGAGTTCTGAGTGTAATAACAGAGGGTTCATACACACAGCAATCAATATGGTGACCGGCCTCGGTGGTGTCATGGTTAAGCGATCAGACATAAGGCTGGTAGGTACTGGGTTCACAGCCTGGTACCGGCCTCGGTGGTGTTGTGGTTAAGCTATCAGACATAAGGCTGGTAGGTACAGGGTTCGCAGCCCAGTACCGGCCTCTGTGGCGTCGTGGTTAAGCTATCAGACATAAGGCTGGTAGGTACAGGGTTCACAGCCCGGTACCGGCCTCGGTGGTGTCGTGGTTAAGCTATTAGACATAAGGCTGGTAGGTACAGGGTTCGCAGCCTGGTACCGGCTCCCACCCATAGCGAGTTTTAATGACTCAGTGGGTATATGTAAGGCCACAACACCCTCTTCTCTCTCACTAACCACTAACCACTAACACCTATCGTAACCCACTGTCCTGGACAGCCAGCCCAGATAGCTGAACAAAATTCCATATTATAACCAAAACAATCATAAATTTATAAGTTTTAACTCATATATTTTTAATTTCTGTATGTAAGTACTTTAAATTCATAAGCATTTTTCCACCACAAAATTGCATTTTATTTTTTTACCCTGATGAGACATTTTTGCAATCTTTTCCATAAAACTCCCCAAAAACTAAAGTTGATGTACAAAGAAACTAGAGACGTATGAACACAAAAAAAAACCTTAAAGGGACATAACCTAGTTTTTAAACACTAACGCATATATTTTTACTATTATAACCATTTTTGACAACTTAAATCATACTTTACTTAGATTTTATTGTTTAGATTATCAATTTCCATACATTCGAAGTGTTCTTGGTCATCCTGGTGTTTTTAATATCACAAAATGAATTTGTCATATTTTTTTAAAACGCACATGCGTCTGAAAAGTAAGTTATGGAGTCGAGTTTTTAGAGGGTATTTCAAAGTCACAGACTCACGTTTCCAAGTGTGTTACAGGTTTGTAGATTAACTAAACTTAGTGTTAATTTTCACGTGTTGAAACTAGGATCTGTCCCTTTAACTAAACTTAGTGTTAATTTTCACATGTTGAAACTAGGGTGTGTCCCTTTAACTAAACTTAGTGTTAATTTTCACGGGTTGAAACTAGGGTCTGTCCCTTTAACTAAACTTAGTGTTAATTTTCACGGGTTGAAACTAGGGTATGTCCCTTTAACTAAACTTAGTGTTAATTTTCACGGGTTGAAACTAGAGTCTGTCCCTTTAACTAAACTTAGTGTTAATTTTCACATGTAGAAACTAGGGTCTGTCCCTTTAACTAAACTTAGTGTTAATTTTCACGGGTTGAATCTAGAGTCTGTCCCTTTAACTAAACTTAGTGTTAATTTTCACATGTAGAAACTAGGGTCTGTCCCTTTAATGATCACTACATACCTGTACAGGTAGTCACCCTAAATAGATATCAGAAATACAAGAAAAGAAACGTAAAAATTATTACATGTCCCTCCCTCTTTGATAGCCGATATATTGCAGTACTTTGAATGGTTGAATAAAAAAGACTCGGATGCAAGGAGTCGTGGTTGAGTAAAAAGACTGGGATGCATGGATTCGTAAGCACAGATAAAGCTGGACTATTAAACTAATATGGTTATTACGGGTGAACAGTTCTTTATAACAAGTCTTTTCTCCTGCACAACAAATATCCCTGCACATGCCGTGCCGAACAAGGCGTAACTTCTCTATGGCCATATCCTGTTTTCACGATGTCCGATGATACCTTTCTGTCTGTACTTAATGACACAAGTAACAACCCAAGAGCTTACAGCAGTAACTGTCTGTCTGTCTGTCTGCCTGCCTGCCTGCCTGCCTGTCTGCCTGCCTGTCTGTCTGCCTGCTTGTCTGTTTCTCTGTCCTTCTGTCTGTGCTTCATCTGGATGTATTAGTGGGTTGGTGGTTAGATAGATGAGCGAGTTACGAGTGGGTGGTTAGATGGATGGTTGGACAGATAGATGGAAGGACAGATCGAAGAATGAGTGGGTAGGAATGTAGGTGGATGGATGGATGGATGGATGGATGGATGGATGGATGGATGGATGGATGGATGGATGAGTGAGTGGATAGATGTATGGTAGGATGAATGGATGGATGAATGGATGGATGGATGATTGGATAGCAATGTGGGTCGATGGATGGATTGGTGGATGGATATATGGATGGATGGATGGATGGATGCATGAATGGATGGAAGAATGGAAGAAAGAATGGATGGATGGATGGAAGGATGGATATTGGATAGATGGATGGTAGGATGAATGGATGGATGGATGGATGGTTGGATGATTGGGTAGCAATGTGGGTTGATGGATGGATTGGTGGATGGATATATGGATGGATGGATGGATGGATGCATGAATGGATGGATGAATGGAAGAATGAATGGATGGATGGATGGATGGATGGATGGATGGATGGATGGATGGATGGATGGATGGATGGATGGATGGATGGATGGATTAGTGGATGGACAGATTAGTGGATGGATGGGCGGATGGTTCTTAGGACAGATAGTAGCCTAAATGGATGGATCAGACAGTAGATGGACAGCACAAAATAGCTCAATGGGTCCATTGACAGGGACCATTCCTACACCGACGGTGCATCAAGCGAACACTTTACCACTGGGCTATGTCCCGCCACCTGCCAGTTTGATAAATGTTGGAGATCTTGTTAAGTTGTTGTAGCCATGCTCAAGGAAATGAAACAATAAATGAGAACAAAAAGAAATCTAACTGGTTCTTTATGATGAAACATCTAACAGAACTTACAAGATGCTGTTACAAAAAGTTGGCAAGGCTTCAAATGCCGAGTAGATTGTATGACAGCGACACACAAAACATTTCCATATATCAAACAACATCTAGCCCCTTGTATTAAACACCCAGCCTATGATAAATACATCATCAAAACAAAGGATGTACATTTTATCTGTGTAACTGTGAATAGCTGATGGTTGCATAGTATCAAAGAAGAGAGTTCTGTGTCAGAGTCCAAGGTGCACCGTCAGATATTTAAGGAGTAAAAACAACTGTGGGTGTGATTGGTGGTAATATGTGACATTGATTATTTGTGCAAATACTATTATCCATTGACAATAAATAAATACACTTTTATTTGTTATACAGTTGTTATGCAGTATATACCAGAGGTTGAAACTAATGCAGGGTAACCCCAAAAATGCAACTGCAATTTTCAGCAAAAATTACTGTTACTATTAAAAACATTAATTAAATCTCTTAAATGATATGTGACACCCCCTCCCCCCCCCCCCACACACACACACAATTTTCTTGCAGGTAGATTAGATGTGAGGTGCCACACTTTTTATTGCTGTACTTCCTGGGTGTGTTGATACGCTGCTTATATCAGTTTTATTAGTAAACGTTAACATTATCGGCAATGAGAATTGATTTGGTCCATTAGAACCTGATGAGCAGCTGTATGTACAGCTGAGGCCTAATTCACAAAGCTCTCTTAGGCTCTGCTGGACACTAAAGCATCCTCTTTGCAAGTCTTTTTGCACTGCACTGTGATATCGCAACTTTGATATCGCAAAGTTGCGAGAGTTTAGTGAATTAGGTGAGTAGGCCAGTGGTTAGATTGTTCATCTGTGAAGGCTTGTAGGATTCAGGTTCCTTCTACACTGCCCCCCCCCCCCCCCCCCCACACACACACACACATTTTCGGATATTTTGCTTTATATTTGCTTTATAATAGTCTAAAAGTGTGTAAATATAAAAGTGTGCCCCCAACCTTTTGGCACCTTCCTATTCCACTGTTCCATTAGTAGCAAGGGATCTTTTACATCAACCATCCCACAACAGAGGATAGCACATACCACAGCCTTTAATATACCAGTCGTGGTGCACAGGCTGGAATGAGAAATAGCCCAATGGGCCCATCGACGGGGATCAATCCTAGACCACCCGCATATCAGGCAAATGCTTCACCACCTACATTTGATAAACGACATGTGGTATTTCGACATTTGGTTTAAAAAATGAGGAAACCTACTTTCATCATATGGCCTACTCCCATCAATAAATCTGATCTTTGACATGCACTTTCCCACAGACAGGACTGTATATACCATGGCCTTTGATGGTGATCGATCCTACCACCTCTCTCACCTCAGACATGTGCTCTAACACCAGACACCAATGGCAAGTACCGTGTTTGCTCTCTTTACTTGCCATTGTGCCCCAAAAATAACACAATGTCAACAGCAAGAAAAATGCTATGGTGCTCTAACTGGACTGCACCAGCCTCAGTGGCGTCATGGTTAGGCCATTGGTCTACAGGCTGGTAGGTACTGGGTTCGGATCTCAGTCGAGGCATGGGATTTTTAATCCAGATACCGACTCTAAACCCTGAGTGAGTGCTCCACAAGACTCAATGGGTAGGTGTAAACCACATGCACCGACCAGTGATCCATAACTGGTTCAACAAAGGCCATGGTTTGTGCTATCCTGCCTGTGGGAAGTGCAAATAAAAGATCCCTTGCTGCTAATCGGAAAGAGTAGCCCATGTAGTGGCGACAGCAGGTTTCCTCTCAAAATCTGTGTGGTCCTTAACCATATGTCTGACGCCATATAACCGTAAATAAAATGTGTTGAGTGCATCGTTAAATAAAACATTTCTTTCTTTCTAACTGGACTGCAACTGTGCCATCGAGTAAAATCAGTTTTGTCTGAGAAAACGAGATAGTACATTGCCTACGTGTTCCTCTTTTGAAGGAAACGTTTGCCTTAGTGTCCTTCCAACTTGTCTTGGTGGCCTATTTTGTTATTGAACCAAAGGCAACATTTGCCATGCCCCACAATATTCAGTGGAGGATCCAGAAAATCCATTTAGGGGGCCCCAATGACATGAGGCAGAATGCCAATGGAACTTGGGGAGGTTTGGAGGGTATTGTAAAAAAATAAAAAATTAATATACAATAAAATTAGAACTGTCGCAAAATTGAGGGGGGGGCGGGCCCCTTGGCCCCTCCCCACCCCCCACCCCGATCTGCCTCTGATATTTTGAATTCAACCCCTATATCACCAATAAACTATATTCCATTTATAAGGACACAAGAAGACACAAAATAGACTACCGAATATCAGCCGACAGAAAGGAAAGAAAGGAAATGTTTTACTTAACGACGCACTCAACAGATTTTATTTATAGATTATATGGCATCGTACATACAAGGTATGGTTAAGGACCACACAGATATAGAGAGAGTAATCCCACTGTAACCACTTCATGTACTACTCTTTTCGATTAGCAACAAGGGATCTTTTATATGCACCATCCCACAGACAGGATAGTACATACCACGGCCTTTGTTACACCAGTTGTAGAGTACTGGCTGGAACAATCCTCCGAAAAAGTACAGCAGCAGGATGTTTGCCAAACATTGTAGGATACCAAGGATAAAATTACACACCCTAAAATCTTGGTACGGTAATTAACTGCACTGTGTCTGCACTGGAATGAAGGAAATGGTTTATTTAACGATGCACTCAACACATTTTATTTACTGTTATATGGCACCACACATATGGTTAAGGACCACACAGATATTGAGAGAGGAAACCCGCTGTCGCCACTTCATGGGCTACTCTTTTCGATTAGCCGCAAGGGATCTTTTATATGCACCATCCCATAGACAGGATAGCACATATCAAGGCCTTTGATGTACCATTTGTGATGCTCTGGCTGGAGTGAGAAATAGCCCAATGGGCCCACTGACGGGGATCGATCCCAAACCGACCGTGCATCAAGTGAGTGCTTTACCACTTGGCTGTACTGGAATGACGTCATAGACTGAGCCTTTTAGTGGGCCCACCAACACGAATCGATCCTAAACCGACTGTGCATCAAGTTAGCACTGTACCACTGGGCTGTACTGGAATGACGTCATAGACTGAGCCTTTTTGTGGGCCCACCAACACGGATCTATCCTAAACCGACCGTGCATCAAGCGAGCACTGTACCACTGGGCTATGTACTGGAATGACTTAATAGACTGAGCTTTTTTGTGGGCCCACCAACACGGATCTATCCTAAACCGACCGTGCATCAAGTGAGTGCTTTACCACTGGGCTATGTACTGGAATGACGTCATAGACTGAGCCTTTTAGTGGGCCCACCAACACGAATCGATCCTAAACCGACCGTGCATCAAGTGAGTGCTTTACCACTGGGCTATGTACTGGAATGACATCATAGACTGAGTCTTTTTTTGGGCCCACCAACACGGATCGATCCTAAACCGACCATGCATCAGGCGAGCACTGTACCACTGGGCTATGTACTGGAATGACGTCATAGACTGAGCCTTTTTGTGGGCCCACAAACACGAATCGATCCTAAACCGACCGCACATCAGGCGAGCATATTACCACATACAAAAATAAAAACTACCAGTATATAACATGACGAGAAAGCAAATACAAGAATTCTCAATCAACCAAGTAAAGCAGCTAGCCTCAGATTACAGTTATCTTCCCATTTGGTTGTCCAAAAATCCGGAAGTTTCACTGCGCAAGTAGTCTGCTGTTTGACTGTGATTATTTCATGGCAGACAGCTATGAAGTGGCAACTGTTTGACTGAAGTGACAGGGGATAGCATGTAGTTTGTAAACATGTGTAACTTGTTGACATTGAAGACTTGTTTGTGGTAATTCCGGCCCATGCAAAAGTAGTGCTTTTTGTGTAAAATGGGTGTACTCCGGCCTGGTTTAGAGGGTGTGTCTGTTTAAACCAATATGCTGGGAGAAAGAGCTGGACAACAGGGGTTGTCCTTTTCAGGGTATGTGTCCCCCGTGCAGGCAAAGGTACATACAAAACTTCACGGGCCTGCTGATACTAATAAAAATGTTATAGCCACTAAGGCTATATAGAAACATATAGCGAAATTAATTGTGGTCTGAGGCCTGATATAGTTCACACATTACACCGGTTAAATGCTTGATTCTGATGAAAGTATTATAACCAGAGAGGTGAAATTACACAGACTGATTGTGCATACCACAAGGAATATGAAAACTAATTTATTTATTTTCTAAATATTTTATTAAATTAAAAAACATTTTTTTTTTTGAATTTATTAAAAATTAAAATTAAAATTTTCAACTTTTAAATTTCAATATCCTCCAAAATAGCATAAAATGACCTCTGATGTTACTACAGGTTGTTGCAATATTTTTTAACAGTTTTGAGCTAATAATTTGGTAAAAAAAGAGCAAAAGTTGGATTTTGTTAGTCAATATTGAGATTTTAAATTTTTTTACATATTGAATTTTAATGAGTTTCTCAATTATTGCAATTGGACAGAAGATCTAAATATAATGAATATATCACTACCAAATGTAATTAAACACTTTAAATAAATAGTATACAGTTTTTAACAAGATTAAGTACTCTAATAATACATTTCACCTACATTTATGTAAATTACACACTTCAGTCATTTTTCAAAAATGGTCTTTTATCCTTAGAAAATCTAATAGGCTAATATTCTATGCTGTCTGAATGTATTTATTGTGTTCAGTAATCAGATGCTGGTATACTTGTCAAGTTTATTGCAGAAAATGTGCCAAAAAGGTTAACATTTGGCTTGTAATACATATGGCAGAATAATCCATAATGCATATTCAGTGGTCATTACTACAAACATTCTTCCAATCAAGAAATACTACACTGAGGTATCCCAGACACTGGCACATGACTACACTTGTTAACAGTTATCACTGGAAACTGGAAAATATGGTGCAAGTACCTCTTGGTAGGATTTATATCAGCATTTTGTGACAAAATCTTAATTTTCAAAGTTGTCGTCAACAAAAAACATATTAAGGTGTATACCTAAGTAATATCTGTAGGGCATATTCATATTAATATGCATTTATATGGACTGTATTGCCTTTTACAAAGTGGCTACATGTCTAATACAGTAAATGAAGTAGATTAAGTAAATACAGCAGGTCAAAATTGAATAGGAGGCCTATCATGTCTAATTTTCCCTGAAATTAGTGTGTAAACATTTGTTGCAAATGGCCCCAATTTTGTGACTTTCACCATCCCTCTGACACATTTCTAATAATGTATCATGAATTCAGTCACCATATCTTTACTAAGCCTCCACTTATCATATCTAAAATGCAAAATTTTACAGTTTTAGATTTTTTGTTTTTCAAAAATGTAAATTTAAGTTTAATATTTCATTAAAAATGAAGTAAAATCTAATGAGTGATTTTTTGTCCTTTAAATATTTCAAAATCTTTCCAAGACAACACTGTGCAGATAGAACATATGTAGAAGAAAAAATAGCTGCTCATTGTATGAAGAAATTCCAAAATGTGATAAAGTTATTACATTTTGAAGTTGGTGTCCCTCAAGTTTCCATTGCTAAAATTGGCCATGGCAAGGCACTGTGGTAGGTGTTTTAACACAGCCTCTATATATGCTCAGTTTAAAGGTGACACACCGATACTTACTGAGCATTGCTTTAATATGTATATCATTGGAATGCATTAGTGTGGGCCAGTTTTTAGGGGGAAAAATGGACTGATAGGCCTCAGATTACAGTTATCTTCCCATTTGGTTGTCCAAAATCCGGAAGTTTCACCGCGCAAGTAGTCTGCTGTTTGACTGTGATTATTTCATGGCAGACAGCTGCTATGAAGTGGCAACTGTTTGACTGAAGTGACAGGGGATAGCATGTAGTTTGTAAACATGTGTAACTTGTTGACATTGAAGACTTGTTTGTGGTAATTCCGGCCCATGCAAAAGTAGTGCTTTTTGTGTAAAATGGGTGTACTCCGGCCTGGTTTAGAGGGTGTGTCTGTTTAAACCAATATGCTGGGAGAAAGAGCTGGACAACAGGGGTTGTCCTTTTCAGGGTATGTGTCCCCCATGCAGGCAAAGGTACATACAAAACTTCACGGGCCTGCTGATATTAATAAAAATTGTATAGCCACTAAGGCTATATAGAAACATATAGCAAAATTAATTGTGGTCTGAGGCCAGCTAGGCCATTTTTTTCTTTTTATGAGAGTAATATTTCCCTGAAGAACTCTTCAGTAAAGAAGAAGATAATTATTTCTGTGTTTGTCATATTTTATTGGTATATCACATCACTAGGAAAAGAGATATTGTCAGTGAACCAACCCTTCTTCTAGTGCATATTCCTGGGAGTAATGACCCCTGAAGCATTCTTCAGTAAAGAAGAAGATAATTATTTCTGTGTTTGTCATATTTTATTGGTATATCACATCACTAGGAAAAGAGATACTGTCAGTGAACCAACCCTTCTTCTAGTGCATATTCCTGGGAGTAATGACCCCTGAAGCATTCTTCAGTAAAGAAGAAGATAGTTATTTCTGTGTTTGTCATATTTTATTGGTATATCACATCACTAGGAAAAGAGATATTGTCAATGAACCAACCCTTCTGCTAGTGCATACTGGAAGTAATGGCCCCTTAAGCATTCTTCAGAGAAGAAGATAGTTATTTCTGTGTTTGCCATATTTATACAATAAACCATCTGAAGTTTGGAGCTGCAAGAACTTTCTTGTCGGCTCTTGTATTTAATTTCTTTTGGAACTCAAGCTACATTTTCCTATGCATTATGTCTTCAAGTGCCTCAGCATGAACATAATTACTGCATTCACGTAATAAATGGCTGCTCATAATTACCACAACTTGAACTGTCGCCATGTTATTTAAAATAACATGAAGTCCAAGAGAAAGTCAAGTACTGAGTTTGAGACCTAGGTGATTGATAGGATTTTCACCAAATGTTTGGTGCACAAAGGTGCCCAAGAGATGGGGTTTTTTCCACATGTCTTCCGATGGAAGGAAAAATAAATATGTTTTTCTTCCAAGAAAATATAAGACCTTGGCAATGTAGCTTAAAGAACACAGAAGTTAGTGTTCGTAATCTTTTTGAAGTGTGAGTAGGAAACGAATGTTTCTTTAACAATATTTCAGAATGCTGTTTTCTAATCAGCTGTTATGAGGTGTCTAACATGTGGTAATCGTGGCACTTGTTTACAAAACAAGAGAAGACTTAAAGCTTGTTTTGTTTAACAACAGCACTAGAGCACACTGGTTAATGTCAAACATAAATTAGTCTTGAAAGAGGGGTAGGATGTAGCCCAGTGGTATAGCGCTCGCTTGATGTGCAGTCGGTCTGGGATCGATCCCTGTGGGTGGGCCCATTGGGCTATTTCTTGCTCCAGCCAGTGAACCACGACTGGTATATCAAAGGCCTGTGGTATGTGTTATCCTGTCTGTGGGATGGCGCATATAAAAGATCCCTTGCTGCTAATCGAAAAAGAGTAGCCCATGAAGTGGCAACAGTGGGTTTCCTCTCTCAATATCTGTGTGGTCCTTAACCATATTTGGCTATTTTTCATTATAGCCAGTGCACCACAACTGGTATATCAAAAGCCTTGGTATGTGCTATCCTGTCTGTATATCCAAGACTGTATATCAAAGTCCATGGTATATGCTATCCTGTCTATGGGATGGTGCATATAAAAGATGCCTTGCTACTAATGGAAACCTTTCTAAGAGTTAGACTATATGTCAAAATTACCAAATTTTTTAAAACCAATAGCAGATGATTAATAAATCAATGTGCTCTAGTGGTGTTGTTAAACAAAACAAACTCTAACCTTTTCTAACCAAGACTGAAGGTTCATCTTAGACATCAGCTAGCTGTCAGTGGTGTAGGAAGATGCCAAAAAGTTGGGGGGGGGGTGGCACTCTTTTATATTTACACACTTTTACACTATTATAAAGCAAATATAAAGTAAAATATCTGAAGAGGGGCACATGCCCCCCTCCCCTTGCCCCCCCCCATTTCCTATGCCAGTGGTTGTCTTAATTTCCAACCCTGTTAATATGCTATTGCTAATGTAATGGCCGAAACCCGAGGCTTTGGTGCCAAAATCTGTTCATGACCTACTGGTTTTAACTACAGGAAGTCTGGTGAGAACTGTCAACTGAAGCCAGTGAATATAATTAGTTCCACACAGACAGGTCGCTAATGATGATAGAATGTAAAGAACACCCAAACAGATCTGACCGTGGAGAGCCTTGACACAAACATCAAAAACACTGCCAATCCATCACATGTGTTTCCGACTTGCTGGGATGGATGAGGGGTAGGGGGTGGGAGAAATGGGGAGTGTGACATAGCCCATTGATAACGCACTTGCTTTCAAGATGTACTGGTCATCTGACTGCAGGGCACAATATTTCACGCGAACCGCCGTTCTGTTCGCGTGTCGGTTATGCAAAATTAAATTTACGCAAACCGTAAATTGGTTACGTCATGGCCTGTAAACGTTCAGAAATTAAAACTTGCAAACTTCACGATTACAGGAAGTTTATCCATCCAGACATACTACTACTAGTACTAGTATTCCGACAAATGTTTTAGGCTGAATTTTAGATGCTTGATGCGCAGCAAACCAGTAAAGAACATTATATTGCAACAGTTGTAACTTGCGACCAGTCTAAACTTTTTTTAAAGTTTTAAAGAAGTGTGCTCAGACCACTAGGGATGGCTAAATTATTTAATTCTATTTTATCTCTGAAAAGTATATATGTAGATATAATATTGGACTGGCTATAATTTTGCATAATAATGTTAAAAACAGTTTTAACATAAACAGGAATCCAAAAGTGTGACAAAAAAAAAAAAATCCTAACATCGCATAATGAGCTTTAAAAAACAAACATTTGGAACGTCACTGTAGTATAGAAGTACCATCGATAAAGTGAAAGTAGCATAGCCACTGCAAAACGCAAAAAGGAATCCCTCCAAATGATTATGTATATGTTTTAAAGGCGTAGTGCCCATTATGCACAGTACGCATGTGCGTAATGCAAAAACAAAATCGGGGAATAGGTCGAGGCTGTCTGTAATTGTTCTATAAAATATCCTCTTAAAATTGACTCGAAAAAAAGATTATAAAAAAAAAGAAGAAAAAAGAAAGAAAAGGCCTCCGAAAAGGCTCAGATTTTATCTACAGGTGTCCTGATTTTCAAAATGTTCACAGGGGGAGGACCCCCCCCCCCCCCCCCCCCCCCCCCCCCCCCCCCCCCCCCCCCCCGAATATCCCCGCTTGGGCATGCCTTTAGTGTGCACAATGCTAAGAAAATTTCTGGCTACACCCCTGTATTTTGTTTCAGTACTGGGGCTGATATTCAGTTGTTTTATAATATTGTTAACTTTAGCAAGCAT
Organism: Gigantopelta aegis; assembly: GCF_016097555.1. NCBI lineage: Eukaryota > Metazoa > Mollusca > Gastropoda > Neomphalida > Peltospiridae > Gigantopelta > Gigantopelta aegis. The sequence goes on from NC_054709.1 coordinate 3,029,936, forward strand.
TAAAGACATTTAAAAAAAAAAATAATTGTAAAATGTTTTCTTTTGTATTTGTTTTAACTTTATGTTTCAGCTAAAAACTATGTATTTAAAGTATAATTTCAACGTAATTTTGAGGTAACCGATAAGGTAACCCACGGGTTATGCACGTATAATTCACGTAACCGAACAATTGGTTACCTAGGTAAAAACCACGTGCACCGACTTCCGGTTACCTCAGATTTCGAAATATTGTCCCCTGTGACTGGGTAGTTCTGTTCACTGTGACCTTCTTCTTCTTCTTCTGCATTCAGTTTCTCTATGCTCATTGACATACATGTACCGTAGTACAATGTTTTGCAATAAAGACCATAGTATATACCAGTGGTGTAGGAAGGTGGCAAGGCAGGGGGCATGCACGCACACATGCACGCACACACGTATACACGTATACACACACACACACACACACATATATCGGTGGAGGAGCACACTTTTATATTTACACACTTTTACACTATTATAAAGCAAAATATCTCCCTCCCCCCCACTCCACCCCCACACTTCCTACGCCAGTGCATACTACAGACCTCTGAGATTTGAAAATCTGTGTGACCCATTTCTTGGTTTTGCAGAAATAAATCAAGGTAACCCATTTCCTTGGTGCATAACCCCTTATATATCCATGTAATAACTAAAACAGGCCTTCTAGAATTACTATAAAAATCTACTAGCCATGTGATTAGTGATTTTAAAAAATATACTAGCCATGATTAAAAATCCACTAGCCCTACTTTAAGTAAATATAATTTTACTAATAGGAATAATCAGATAAGTCACCGAAAGAAGGAGATGGAGTTTAAAAACCCTTAGATTTTGGGTGGTCGGGGTGCGCATATATTCATATTTACAAAATAGGACTTAAATGCAGCATCTGACAATGGGGTTTAAAAGTTTATTTTGTTTAACGATACCACCAGAGTACATTGATTCATTAATCATTGGTTATTGGATATCAAACAGACAATAGGTTTTTTCACTAGCCATCGGGCAATGCGATAGTAAGGAAGGAAGGAAGGAAATGTTTTAACGACGCACTCAACACATTTTATTTACAGTTATATGGCATCAGACATATGGTAAGGACCACACAGGTATTAAGAGAGGAAACACACTGTCACCACTTCGTGGGCTACTCTTTTCGATTAGCAGCAAGGGATCTTTTATATGCACCATCCCACAGACAGGATAACACATACCACGGCCTTTGATATACCAGTCATGGTGCACTGGCTGGAGCGAGAAATAGCTCAATGGGCTCACTGACAGGAATTGATCCCAAACCGACCGCTCATCAAGCGATAGTAGTTATTTACGAGCCCATCAATGAATATCACTAGCCATGGGAGTGGGGCTACCATAATCTAGAAGCCCTGACTAAAAGCATTAATACATAATCATTTACAAAGCTAGGTCAATGACTCTCTGATACACACATGTATCATTTACAAAATAAATAAATAAAAATAAAATAATCACAGAGTTAATGTGTTAAATCTCGTATGCAGACATTTGGAAAAGTAATTTACGCATTTAAAATAAATCTACGGGCCTCTGGGGTCTTGTGAGATATCATAATGGGTTGCCAATGGCTGTAAGCTGATAGTAAAAAGAACATAAAACAGCCGCACTCTGGTATTTTATAGACTGGGCATAAAGAAAGAAATCAGCAAGACAAGTTAAAGTAATAGTCTTTTTTTTAGCAATGTCGGAAACATCAGATGAGTGCAAAACTATTAACAGGCTTTTCAAAATTTTCCATTCCAAAGTTCATGTTTTCGGTTTAGCAGTGTTACGACAGCACATTTTTTTCATTTTTGCTAAATATAATTTTAAATTATGCACCGTAGATGTCTATATGTCATGTGTGAATAATTCCAATGACTTATTATGTGCAAAAAAAAAAAAAAAACCCAGCCTCTAAAATAATCTTATCGGAGGTCAGTTGGATGGGCGTGTTGGAAACCCTAGTGGTATATGGGCACATTAAACTAGTTATTTATCTATCTATCTCTAAAATAATTCAGTTCATTTTAATAATGATATATATATATATATATATTATGATAATTTATGCTGTTGTATTGTATTAAAACAATTTATGACTGTTATAATTTTTAACTGATGAAAATGTACAAGGAAAGATTTTGATATATAATTAATTAACTCCATAGAGACAAATGGGGCGAGGCATAGCCCAGTGGTACAGCGTTCACTTGATGCGCGGTTGGTGTGGGATCAATCCCCGTCAGTGGGCCCAGTGCGCTATTTCTCACTCAGCCAGTACACCACGACTAGTACATCAAAGGCTGTGGTATGTGCTATCCTGTCTATGGGATGGTGCATATAAAAGATTCCTTGCTGCTAATCAAAAAGGAGTAGCCCATGAAGTGGCAAAAGCAGGTTTCCTTTCTCAATATCTGTGTGATCCTTAACCATATGTCTGATGCCATATAACCGTAAATAAAGTGTGTTGAGTGTGTCATTAAATAAAACATTTCCTTCCTTCCATAGAGACAATGTTACTTAGGGCCACTGATAGTTGCAATGGTGGAGTTTGACTGTACCATATAAATTCAGCGGTGTCATGGTTAACCCTTTGAACCCTGAGCTCCTGGCATGTTCGGCCCAGCCACCCTGAGCTCCTGGCATGTTCGGCCCAGCCACCCTGAGCTCCTGTCATGTTCGGCCCAGCCACCCTGAGCTCCTGGCATGTTCGGCCCAGCCACCCTGAGCTCCTGGCATGTTTCGGCCTGGCATGTTCGGCCCAGCCACCCTGAGCTCCTGGCATGTTCGGCCCAGCCACACTGAGCTCCTGGCATGTTCGGCCCAGCCACACTGAGCTCCTGGCATGTTCGGCCCAGCCACCCTGAGCTCCTGGCATGTTCTGGCTCCTGGCCCAGCCCAGCCACCCTGAGCTCCTGTCATGTTCGGCCCAGCCACCCTGAGCTCCTGGCATGTTCGGCCAGCCACCCTGAGCTCCTGTCAGCTGAGCTCCTGGCATGTTCGGCCCAGCCACCCTGAGCTCCTGGCATGTTCGGCCCAGCCACCCTGAGCTCCTGGCATGTTCGGCCCAGCCACCCTGAGCTCCTGGCATGTTCGGCCCAGCCACCCTGAGCTCCTGGCATGTTCGGCCCAGCCACCCTGAGCTCCTGGCATGTTCGGCCCAGCCACACTGAGCTCCTGAGACGAAAATCAGGAAAATCTAAAAATATGTATTTATTTGTTTTACAGGCACTAAGAATAATCAAAGTGTATACTAAGTCATTAAAGGGACATTCCCGAGTTTGCTGCAATTTTTAACATGTTATCGACTAAGAGGGACTTTTTAACGATTGTAAGTACAAATCAATATATTTTTCTGCATAACATATTAGTGACTGTATACTAAACGTGTTTCTGATCGTTCTACTACTTGTACTAGCTTACATTTCATTTTATTTCCTAAAATATATTTTTTTCGTACGTACAAAATTATTTGAAGAAAAATTCCAGTTTGGAATTCTTACAAATATTAAGACTACCAGAAACACATTGAATATACAGACACTGATAATCTAAACAAGAAAATATATTTAACATGTAAGTTTAATCGTAGAAATATTTTATTTTTCGGAAACATCTTACAATGCAGCAAACTGAGGAATGTCCCTTTAATTTATCAAAATAAAGGCTATTTGAAATAAATATGGACTTACTTGTTATTTATCTCCAATATATTAATAATTCTCTCCTGTGGTGCCAGTGAAACCAGCAGTTTTTGTCCGGCTGTCCAATGCACAACCCCCTCTGACAACCGCCCTGTCACTATAGCCGACTGCACATTGTTATCAATATCAGTGTTATCAATATCACTATCACTTTGTCAATCAATTTCGGATTCAAAATCACTTTCATTACCTTACGTTGTTTCACCTATTTCTTCGTAGTCTGAACTCAGTATCTCAGCTAAAACTTGTTGAACAGAGAACAATTTTATACGTGTCAAACAGGGAAACTTTCTTGGAAACACTGAAGTTACATTCACAGGAAGTGTGGACCGAAAATGAGATAAAACAAAGCTGTTGATTGGTCGGGAAGTTGCCTAGCAATATTGTTTATAAACAAAGACACCTGGTGGCCGGTTGTCCGGCCATTGGGGTATTTGGAGGTTGACGTCACAGCCGGTTTTCCGGCCGCTCGGATTCAAAGGCTACATAAGGCTGGTAGGTACTGGGTTCACAGCCTGGTAGGTGTAAGACCACTACACCCTCTTTTCTCTCACTAACCACTAACATTCTGACACATAGTCATCAGAGGAAACCTGCTACATTTTTCCTAATACAGCAAGGGATCTTTTACATGCACTTTCCCACAGACAGGAAACCACATACCACGGTCTTTGTCCTGTTGTGGTGCACTGGTCTGAACGAAAAAAAACTCCAATCAGTTAAATGGATCCACCACGGTGGTTTGATCCTGCGATACAAGTATCTTGAATGAGCACTCAACTGACTAAGCTAAATCCCACCTCTGGCTGGAACGAGATTATAAACACAAAGTACCAGTAGTTTGTGAACTTGGCTCCAGTTCTGTAGTGAACAGGCCTGATCACCAACCATGCAAGCCAAGAATGCTATCCAGACTTCTATGTAGAATATTTTCAAAACGTGATATTAATAGTTTTCATAACAGCATGCAACTTGAAAGCTGACATTTTTTATGTCTGGGTCAGATGTCTGAGAAACCAGAGCAAAGAAAGAAAAATAGGAGAAAGAAGTTTTTTTATTGCTGCCATATTGTATTATAGATGATATGATTTTTGGTTTTTTTTTGCTTTTCTTCTTGCCAAAAATTAACAATAGATTTGACAGCACCAAGAAAAAACAGTTAAAGTTTGTTTTCTTTAATGACATTAGTAGAACATATTGATTACATAACATTAATCATTGGCTATTGGATGTTAAACATAAATTAATTCTGATACATTTTTCTATTAGTAGCAAGGGATCCCCAGGGGCCTAATTCACAAAGGTCTCTTAGGCTCTTTTACCGGCCTCGGTGGCATCGTGGTTAGGCCATCGGTCTACAGGCTGGTAGGTACTGGGTTTGGATCCCAGTCAAGGCATGGGATTTTTAATCCAGATACCGACTCCAAACCCTGAGTGAGTGCTTCGCAAGGCTCAATGGGTAGGTGTAAACCACTTGCACCGACCAGTGATCCATAACTGGTTCAACAAAGGCCATGGTTTGTGCTATCCTGCCTGTGGGAAGCGCAAATAAAAGATCCCTTGCTGCTGATCGGAAAGAGTAGCCCATGTAGTGGCGACAGCGGGTTTCCTCTCAAAATCTGTGTGGTCCTTAACCATATGTCTGACGCCATATAACCGTAAATAAAATGTGTTGAGTGCATCATTAAATAAAACATTACTTTCTTTCTTAGGCTCTGCTAGACAACAAAGCATCCTCTGTGTAAGTCTTTTAGCATTGCACTGCGAGATCGCAAAGTTGAGACAGTTTAGTGAATTACCGTAGACCTCAGTTCTATGCACTTTCCCACAAACAGGACAGTACATACCATAAACTATGATATATACAAGTCAACTCAGGCATTCTGCCCAAAACAATTTGATGTAACAAACACAAAACAGACCATAAGTGTCCCTTATGCACTTTTCCTGTCTGATGCAGCAAGGGATCTCATATATACACTTTCCCACCACAGACAAGATAGCACATACCACAGCCTTTGACCAGTTGTAGTACACTGGTTGGAAAGGAAAAAAAATCAGTTTAATGGATCCACCGAGGTGGTTCGATCCTGTGACGCAAGAACCTTAGCCGAGCACTCAACCACCAGGGCTAAATCCCGCCATAGCTGGGTATAGAATTATAAAGACTGAATACTTTCTGACTAATTGTTAATGCTGGTATATTAATAACCCTGTGATATACATTGAAACCTCCGGCCCCGATACATCAGTTCAGCTTGTAATTAATGTATGGTGTTAGTTATTTAAGATAAACCAATGAAATTGTGTCATTCTTATGAAGGAAGGAACGAATGTTTTATTTAATGACCCACTCAACACATTTAATTATGGTTATATGGTTAAGGACATATGGTTGAGGAAGGAAATGGTTTATTTAACGATGCACTCAACACATTTTATTTACAGATATATGGCATCAGACATTTGGTTAAGGACCATACAGATATTGAGGGAGGAAACCTGCTGTCACCACTTCATGGGCTACTCTTTTCCATTAGCAACAAAGGATCTTTTATATGCACCATCCCACAGACAGGATAGTACATACCACGGCCTTTGTTACACCAATTGTGGAGCACTGGCTGCAACAAGAAATAGCCCAATGGGGCCACCGATGGAGATCGATCCCAGACTGACCGCGTATCGAGCGGGCACTTTACCACTGGCTCCATCCCACTCCTTTGGCTATTGGGAGTCAAACTATGGTAAATGCAACCAACCATCACACCAGCAGGTAATAACCATTTACAATTTCATTTTCACCTGTCCTTTCTATGCTTAATGTATTCACTGTAGAAGTAGAAAAATAAATGAAAAATGAAATGGAAACAGATTTTATAACTTGCTAGAATGTAGCAATTCTCAGGATTTATTCTTCACAATATAAAAATTACTTAAATATTTATAGCTATTTCAGACAAAAAACAAAACAACAAAAACCCTAAACATGTAGTTCTACATGTGGAAAGTGTTTTGCCTATCTGACATGTTTTCTGACATGTTTTCTGACATTTCCATAGGATACCCCGGCCATATCAAACAGTGTTAACATTTTATAAAGAATCTACGAAATACTGAACACAATCAAGTTTAGAGTTTGAAAAACTCTACTTCAAAAAGCAATTACAAAGAGAGTAAATAAATGAGTGAATAAATGAGTGAATGAACAAATAAACGAACGAACGAACGAACGGACGGACGAATAAACGATCGAACGAACGAATGGTTTAACAACACTCAAGCACAAAAAATACATCGGCTATTGGGTGTAAAACTAAGATGAGTGTGTGTGTGTGTGTGTTTGTGTCTGGTGTGTGTGTGTGTGTGTTTGTCAGTGTGTGTTGGTGTGTGCGTGTTTGTGTGTGGGTGGGTGGGTGTGTGCATGTGTTTGTCAGTTTGTGTTGGTGTGTGTGTGGGTGTGGGTGTGTGTGTATGTGTGTGTGTGTGTGTGTCAGTGTGTGTTTGTTGGTGTATCTGTGTGTGTGTGTGTGTGTTGGTGTGGGTGTGTGTGTGTCAGTGTGTGTGTGTGTGTGTGTGTGTGTTTGTCGGTGTATGTGTGTGTGTGTTTGTGTGTGTATGTTTGTCAGTGTGTGTGTCTGTGTGTGTGTGTGTGTGTGTATGTTTGTCAGTGTGTGTTGGTGTGTGTGTGTGTTTGTCAGTGTGTGTGAATGTGTGTTTGTCAGTGTGTGTGTGTGTGTGTGTGTGTGTGTGTTTGTCAGTGTGTGTGCATGTGTGTTTGTCAGTGTGGTGTGTGTGTGTGTGTGTGTGTGTGTGTGTGTGTGTGTGTGTGTGTGTTTGTGTGTGTGTGTGATTGTGTGTGTTTATGTTTGTGCTTTTGTAAATTGTAGGCTAATTCAACAGGTCTGAAATGGTCAATTAACAAATATTTCTATAGTAATATATTCATAAAAGACACAAATGCAAAAAACAAGAAGTTAAGATGATTAAAAAACTAAGCACATGGGAAATGCACTGTATACAATGCAGGGAACATTTTGATTAAAAAACTGAGCACATGAGAAATGCACTGTATACAATGCAGGGAACATTTTGATTAAAAAACTGAGCACATGGAAAATGCACTGTATACAATGCAGAGAACATTTTGATTAAAAAACTGAGCACGTGGGAAATGCACTGTATACAATGCAGGGAACATTTTGATTAAAAAACTGAGCACGTGGGAAATGCACTGTATACAATGCAGGGAACATTTTGATTAAAAAACTGAGCACGTGGGAAATGCACTGTATACAATGCAGGGAACATTTTGTTTAGTATCGCACGTTTCAGTGATTGCTACACATTTTTAAAACATTAAACAGTAGTTGCTAATCAATTTTCAATTGACCAAAATTATTGCTAATCAAGATTTTGAAAACAAAATGTTTCCTGCAGTGTACAGGCACATTTTGTTCTGCTTTGAATACTTGGTTTAAATAACATTTTACTTTATGGGTGGATGGTGGCTATAATAAAAAAAAGTATAATAAATTCTGAAACATATTTTATTTTTACTGATGATTACAAGTGACAAAACAAATAACCAATTTATCTTTTAACCTTGATGAAAAAGGACATTTTGTTTTCTTTTACCAGTAACAGATGCATAACAGCCAATAACATCTGGTGCCAGTAATGCATGACCAATTCCTTTTCAAATAGAAAAAACAAAAACACCCCAAATTTTCCAAACTCCCGCATAAACAGCGTACAGTTTTCCTGCTGCAAGTTCAAGTTGGTTTGCTAATCATCTCCATGTTTTCGTACCTCCAAGCCCTCCTCCTTATTACTTCAAGTTTGGTCAACGGAAACCGACTACTTCTGTTTCATGAAGAAATTTGCACTTGGCGAAAACTTCAAAGAGTAGAGAATAACAGATGCTGACACATTTGGGTTAAACGTCTTCTATCTGATATACAAGCAGCAGTTTTCTTTTTTTTTAAAGCATTTTTTCCTCATTCTTCTAAAAAATGAATTTAAGTATCTCATTTATAAAATGACTGATGTATATTTGTTTACTACATGTATGTCTGTTCTGGAAGTTTGGGGTTTTTAGTGAGTAAAGAAATATGCAATATTAAATGGTTCCTTTAACATTAAGTATATTTTAAATATACTATCTAATTTCACGGTATATAGCATTGAATGCCTGTTTAACAGTCAGTTCAAAAATCTGTGCTTCATATGCAAAAACAAAAAGAAGCCTGCACTGTAATAGATAGTTGTTTGCTTTAATGACACCACCAGACCACACTGAGTTTTTATTAATCATCAGCTATTGAATGTCAAACATATAGTCATTTTGACACAGTCATAGAGAAGAAACCTGCTACAGTTTCCAACTAGTAGCAAGGGATCTTTTATATGCACCATCCCATAGACAGGATAGCACATACCACGGCCTTTAATATACCAGTCGTCATGCACTGGCTGGAACAAGAAATAACCCAATGGGTCCACAGACGGGGATCGATCCCAAACTGACTATGTATCAAGTGAGCACTTTACCCCTGGGCTACGTTTTGCCCCTTTATGTCATAGAAGAGAAAGAGAAGAAATAAGCAATTGACACAAGATCAAGTACTCCATAAAGTGTCTGTCCCATGGCACTACTTTATGCAGGTATAGTTATAAGTGGCACTTAAAATACTTAATTTAATGCTCTCTCAAGTGGCTAGACTAAAACCACAAGATGGCTGATATGATGAGGAATGGCACACGTGTAGCTTTATAATTAAGAACTGCCAGAAATATGCACAAGTTGTGGTTTGTGACAAGGACTGGATTGTAGAGACTGATAGATTAAAAAAACATTTAAAGTTGAATGTTGTCTGGTAAAAAAAACTATACTGCACTTCAAGGTGAAACAAAAAACATTGGTAAACATTAAAAATAGCAATGACAAGGAAGGAAATGTTTTTATTTAACGATGCACTCAACACATTTTATTTACAGTTATATGGCATCAGACATATGGTTAAGGATCACACAAATATTGAGAGAGGAAACCCGCTGTCACCACTTCATGGGCTACTCTTTTCGATTAGCAGCAAGGGATCTTTTATATGCACCATCCCACTGACAGGGTAGTACATTGGTGGTGCACTGGCTGGAATGATAAATAGCCCAATGGGTCTACTGACGGGGATCGATCCCAGACCAACCGCTCATCGAGCAAATGCTTTACCACTGGGTTACATCCCACCCCTTGCAATGACAAAGATCTTTTCAGAAACAGCAGTCGTTAAACTCAGACATTTTGCAACAGCAATTTAATACAAACAAGCATTCTGAGAGAACAGCTAAAGCAATAAATGTCCCATAACATGCAAGCCCAAAAAAAATTCTTATCTCCTAAATTCAAGGGCCATAACTCTGTGAAGAAAAAAACTAGTAAATTGCTGTAAAAGTAAAACCTGATCTGTAACTGTACATGATAAAGCTATACACAAAATTTCAGCTCAATATTTCAAGGGATTGTGAAAAACAACATCCAGGAAACTATATGTGGGACAGACGGATGGATGGACAAACAGACAGACAAGGGCCAACTGATTTCCAACACTAATAGTAATACAACATTAGAACAAACACATAAACCAATGAATATTCAGTTACTGATATTCTATGCATTTAAATTAATTATAACATGTAATGTGGCCATTAAATAAGATCTCGTTAGTCAGTAACCTATTGCAATGGCTGGATTGAAACTTGTGATTTTTCAACAAAAGCATCATTCACTTATTTCTATGGCTTCATCTTACCTGTACCTGTGCATGTAGACCTTGAATTCACGGATAAATCCAAAAGATCCAGAAATAAAATCAACATGGCCACAAATCATGGCTTTCTCACACAAGGTGTCAGCGTAGAAAAAAAGACTGCAAAGAAATTTTTTTAAATCATCAGTTTTATAAATAAAGTCAGGACTAATCTGGACACAAGATATATTTTTTATTGTTCTGAACATATCGAGATCTTTAAAAAGCACATTAATCTGATTAATTGAGGATATGAAATGGAAGTGATTTGAAGGGTTGTAGATATTCAGAAATGCATTTTAGGCTTATATAGTTAAGTAGTTTTTTTAGATGAAATTGTTTAGTAGTTTATATGTTTATAGTTATTTTGGGCATACTTATTTTAGGCACACACTTTACCATTGTGACTTTGATGCAGTCTAAAGCTCTGACAGGATCAAATGTTCTAGAATAAATAAATTGATTGATGTTCCAATGACTAATAATAATCAAAACTTGATCACTGCATGCGGCCCTACCTATGTGATGACTTATTTAAAAATATAAAAAATCGATTGTGTGAGAAAATGTTAAAGTTAAAGTTTGTTTTGTTAAACGACAGCACTATAAAGCACATTGATGTATTAATCATCAGCTGTTGGAGATAAGATAAGATAAGATAAGATAAAATTTATTGCATTTAAACATTCCACATGGGAACAGAGTGCACAAAATAACATTAGAAAGTTGCAATATCACCAAACAATTAATGACTATATTTTTACATACATATATACATATACATGTATGTCACTACTACAGTCTATTCATTATATTGGAAAACCAACTTGCAAATAACACCTATGTTGGCTGGGTCCTGATTTTTCATAATAAAAATAATGGATGTCATTGGATGTCAAACATTTGGACTATTCTGACATATAGTCTTAGAGAGGAAACCCGCTACATTTTTCCATTAGTAGCAAGGAATCTTTTATATGCACCATCCCACAGACAGGATAGCACCTACCACGACCTTTGATATACTAGTTGTGACGTAATGGCTAAAAGGAGAAATAACCCAATGGGCCCACTGACGGGGATCAATCCTAGACCGACCGCACATTAAGCGAGTGCTATACCACTGGGCTACATCTGTTTAGATGATGGAATTGATGTACATATGTTGAGTTTGGGGTTTGTTTCATGTGTACATAAAGGAACTGCGTGGAAGGCAGCCATTCAGTGTTTTTTCTATACATTGGCATAGGAAGCAGGGGCGGGGAGAAGAAGGGCATTGCCCACTGCCCACTTTTCTTGATCTAGTAGCAGCAGCGAGTGCGAGTGTGTGTGCGTGTGCGTGTGCATGTGCGTGCCGAGAGTGATCATAACTGTCCAAATGTCTGTCTAGCTCTGGAACAGCAGAGTACTCGGGCTACCTTTGAGTATTCCAACATTTTGCGGTTTTCTTCCACATACCCTTCCTCCTAATCTCAACACTCTCCACACCTCTTTCTCTTCCATCCATTCCACATATTCCTATGAACACCATTTAGGGAGGATCTCACCCCCACTCCTCCCACACCCACTCTGTATGGCTAGGAACACTTCTGGGAGTTTTTTCTTTCTCACACCCACACAGGTTTGAGTTGTACTGACTGACTGTCAGGAAAACAGGAAATACATGTATCCACAGTTCAGATTTGTTTGGATTTCTTGCAGCCAGCTGAAAAATCTCACTTTGTAAACAAACGGACAATAGGAATCTTAAACCGAGACACCATATGGGTCAGAAACAAAACCTTTAAAAAAAAAAAAAAAAATTTTTTATTTAACGAGGCACTCAACACATTTTATTTACAGTTATAAGGCATCAGACATATGGTTAAGGACCACACAGACGTTGAGAGAGAAACCCGCTGTCGGCACTTCATGGAGTACTCTTTTCGATTAGCAGCAAGGGATTTTTTATATGCACCATCCCACAGACAGGGCAGTACATACCATGGCCTTTTATATACCAGTTGTGGTGCACTGGCTGGAATGAGAAATAGTCCAATGGGCCCACCGATGGGGATCGATCCCAGACCGACTGTGCATCGAGCGAGCGCTTTACCACTGGGCTAGGCCCCACCCAAACCTTAAAGATATCCAGCGGTTCTATTTCATATTTCTGGCTCATTATAGTTAAAGTTTCTTTTGTTTAATGACACCACTAGAGCACACTGATTTATTAATCAACTGCTATTAGATGTCAAACATTTGGTAATTCTGACATATAGTCTTATTTAGGAAACCGGAGCACTGCATTTTTCCATTTGGTCAGATCAGGTCATAAATGAATTGGGGGTTTTCATCAGCCATAATTTTTTTGTTAATTTATCGATGAACAAGAATCACAAATTGTATAAAATCGCATAGGTAATGAAACGATTTTATACTAAATTCGTGACTGTTATACATCAATAAATTCAAAAAAAAAAAAAAAAAAAAATTATAATTACAAAAACAGGTAAAAATATACATGTCAGTTTCTAATGTCCTTCCCTTGACCTGTTTTACATAATGACGTCCCATTTGATGTAATGACGTCAGTTACTGAGGTTTATCAAAGGATAACATTCAGTTTTTCAGTGAGGTCGTCCAGTCATAATATAGTGAAACCTCTCAAAATCAGATCTTCTGTAAACCGGAATTCCCTGAAAACCGGACATTTTTCATAGTCCCTTTATAAATATCTGTGCAGAAAAGAACCTCTGTAAACCAGATAACTTTAAAAAACAGGACTTTTTACCTGGTTTGCAGAGTGTCCGGTTTAGAGGAGTTTCCCTGTAGAACAAGTTATATAACAGCGGGAAGTGTGTAAATATATTCACAAAACTCTTAACTGACTGTATAATCAAAAGATGAACATGAATAATTCAAAGTGGCACACGGGTTGGTTCACTCCAGAAAATGAAAATTGTAATGTTCTGCCACTTGGTGTATACAAGGCTTTCCCAAAAAATCGTGGGTAAAACTTGAAAGTTGAAAGTAATATCTTTATATTTGAAAAAATAATAATAACAATTTTGGCAGAAATCTGCCATAGACCATGATCAAAACCAAAGTGTTTAACGTGCACATTCAGAGCAAGCTGTTGTAGCGCACACGCCTGTCCTGGGCACAGGTGTCGGCCTCAGCCAGCTCGACCGTCCAGGACAGGAAAGGGTTGGGGAGGGAGGAGGAGGGACTGCCTGCACTGGCAGGCGCAAGGGAGCACCAGCAGTCGGGTAGCAGCCAGTAACAGGCGGAGGGTGGTATGGTGCTATGTAATTTGGAATATCCCATAGGATTGAGCCAAAGGGAAATAGGTGCGCGTTTTTGTGAAGGAAATTGTGCAACTTTGCTAGAGCCCCTTTAAATATAGTTATATCCCAGCTACATGTGGCGTTTTTGACTGACAACACTTTAAAGTTTGAATTTATCATTTTACCACTTATGGGTCAAGCAGAGAGTTGCCAAGAAACCCTCTCTATAGGTGTTTGTAACAGAATACCGCGGAATCTGAAACAAGCTGTGTAACAGTCGCAAGCAGAGGTTAAAATCATCAACAGCAATCAAACATGAGATAAAAATATTTATGAACTCTCATAGTGAAGGAATGAGATGTTGTTTGGCCCATTACATTTTTTTTTTTTTTTTTTTTTTCTTCCAATATTGCAGTGACAGACCCAAGTTTTTAAACACTATATTTTACAAAATTAGAGTGGAGTTTGGGGGAGGGGGTAATAATTTAAATTAAGGTTAAAGTTAGTTTGTTTTGTGTTTAATGACATCACTAGAGCACACTGATTTATTAATCATCGGCTAGTGGATGTCAAACATTTGGTAATTTGGACATACATGTATATTCTTAGAGTGGAAACCCACTACATTTTTCCATTAGTAGCAAGGGATCTTTTTTTTCAACTTATTTTTTCGCTTATATCTGAGAGGAAACCTGCTGTCGCCATTTCATGGGCTACTCTTTTCGATAAGAAGCAAGGGATCTTTTATATGCACCATCCCACATACAGGATAGCACAACCATTGCCTTTGATATATACCAGATGTGGTGCACTGGCTGTAACAAGAAATAACCCAATGGGCCCACTAACGGAAAAAAAGAAAGGAATGTTTTATTTAACGACGCACTCAACACATTTTATTTACAGTTATATGGCATCAGACATATGGTTAAGGACCACACAGATATTGAGAGAGGAAACCCACTGTCGCCACTCTTTTTGATTAGCAGCAAGGGATCTTTTATGTGCTATCTCACAGACAGGATAGCACATACCACAACCTTTGATCTTACACAAAAAAGCTGTTTCAGTTTACTGCTATAGAGAAAAAAGTGAATTATTATACATGTATTACTGGCTTTTTTCCTTTTTTTTTATTTTATTTATTTATTTTGTTAATAAAGTGAAAACAATTTAGAATTTTAAAAAATTATTCTTACATAAAACGCTGTTTGAGTTTACTGTTATAAATAGACAAAAAGTGAATTATTATACATGTATTACTGGCTCCCCTCTCCACTGCTTTTTTTGTTAATAAAGTGAAAACAATCTAGAATTTTAAAAAGTATTCTTACATAAAAAGCTTTTTACTGTTATAGAATTTTTTTTTTTTTATTATACTTGTATTACTGGCTTTTTATCCCCCGTTTATTATTTTTTTGTTAATAAAGTGAAAACAATTTAGCATTTTAAAAATTATTCTTACATAAAAAGCTGTTTGAGTTTACTGTTATAGAAATTTCTTTAATTATTATACTTGTATTACTGGCTTTTTTCACCTTTTTTTTTTGTTTTTGTTAATAAAGTGAAAACAATCTTGAAGCATTTGTAACGTGTGGAAAACCTTTCAGTAAACTTCCTGCCTGAGTTATTGGTTTGTAATAGTTTTTAAACACAAACCAAACTTGGCTTGTTGATTGATTGCCCAGATGCAGCCCACATGGTTAAACACACACAACTGACAGCTCCACCTGGTGGCTGTGAGGTGGGGGGAGGAGGGAGACAAGTGGGGTGAGGGACCCAACTGTTTTAATAATCATCTTTCAAAATATGGACATCATCCACTTCAACTTAAAACCCAGAATGTTAAAAGCCTCCAGCAGATAATAAAATGGGTAACAAAGTCATGGTATGTGCTGTCCTGTTTCTGGAAAAGTGTATATAAGAGATCCTTTGCTGCTAATGGGGAAAATGTAGCAAGTTTCCTCTCTAAGACGACATGTTGAAAATTACCAAATGTTTGACATCCAATAGCTGATGATGAATAAATCAATGTGCTCTAGTGGTGTCTTTAAACATAACAAACAATGCAGGTGAAACAGAGTACCTTGGCTGTTCTAGAATTTTGTCTTCATCTGAGATCTATATAACTTGATGGTAAAATGTAATCTGTTAAGAAACTTTTTTTATATTTACACAGAATTTTTTTATATTTACATAGACGTTTTTGTTTTTTTTAAATTGTTATTAGTTGGTGTGGGTTTAAAACTTAATCACTTTTAGCATTATTTAATATATTCATGTAGTTATATGCCAATTCATCACAAACAAACTGTAGTTAAAAGTTTGTTTTGTTTAACAACACCACTAGAGCACTTTGACTTATTAATTATCGACTACTGGATGTCAAACATTTGGTAATTTTAACATATTATCTTAGAGATGAAAAATATTTAATTTTCCATTAGTAATAAGATATCTTTCAAATGCACCATCCCACAGACAGGATAGCACATACCATGGCCTTAGATATATCAGTCGTGATGCACTGAATTGTACAAGAAATAGACCAATGGACCCACTGACGGTGATCGACCACGCATCAAGTGAGCACTTTACCACTGGGCTACACCCCAACCCCAAACAAACTACAGAGTAAATGACCTAAATTGCTGAACAAAAACAGTTTGTTTTGTTTAACAACATCACTAGAGCATATTGATTAATTAATCATCGGCTATTGGATGTCAAACATTTGGTCATTATGACATAGTCAACAGAGGAAACAAGCTACATTTTCCTAATGCAGCAAGGGATTTTTTTTAATGAAGAGTTTCATCGCAAAATGCGATAAACGCCATATTAAAAACCATTGTGTGAACACCACTCAGACACTGTTCACATGTAGACAAACACAAGTTCAAATTCAGTTTTCAGCAAAACGCGATACGATTGTCTGAGGATATATATTGCAAATTGCAGAGAAACTGGCGTAGTGTTTATGGTGGTTTGGAATAAAACGTTTTTAGGATTGGGTGTGTATAGTGGCGTTTATCGCGTTTTGCAACGAAACTTCATATGCACTTTCCCACAGACAGGAAAGCACATATCACAGCCTTTGACTAGCTAACTCGATTAGTCTGGGATCAATCCCCATCAGTGGGCCCATTGGGCTATTTCTCGTTCCACCCAGGATTTCCCAGACAGGAAAGCACATACCATGGACTTTGACCAGTTGTGGTGCACTGGTTGGAACAAAACAAAAAAATCAGTTGAACAGATTCACTGAGGTGCTCTGATCCTGTGACGCCAGCACCTCGGGCGAGCGCTCAACCGACCGAGCTAAATCACCTCCCTTGCTGAACAAAGCACAAACCTTACACCACATCTTTATTATACCCTTTTATCACTGAAATGTTTTTTATAGGTCCAGACCCGTCTGTAACTTTAAACACATTTAATTAGGACTGTAGTACACAGAAGATACAATCGTAATATATCTGTCACATATTTCCTCCCGAGTTTCACCCAGCGTAACAACCCACACATATATCTGACAGTCTATTTTCTCCAATTTCCTCGCAGAGTGCACTGAGCAGATAACATCAAAGTGCAGTTATCACCCATGAAATGAAGTGATTCAACTAACCAGACCAAGTTATTAGCCGGTGTCCGTGTAACGAAGTGTAAAATCTCTTACACTGATAATGACACCAGTCATCAAAGATACACTCCACTTCCTGCAATACGTGTCCTGCTTTCAGGAGTAATCTTTGAGGAAAAGGAATGGAAAAGAAAGGAATGTTTGTTTTTAATGTTAAAGTTAAGTTTCTTTTGTTTAACCACACCACTAGAGCACACTGATTAATTAATCATCAGCTACTGGAACATGTGGTAATTCTAACACGTAGTCATCAGAGGAATGAGAAATAGCCCAATGGGCTATAGACGGGGATAGATCCGAGACTGACCATGCATCATGTGAGTGCTTTACCACTGGGCTACATCACACCCCTAATTAATACAAATATACTATGTCTGTTAGTTTACTATAAATCAACTTTGTTGCCTGGTCTAGAAATAATGAAATGTAAATAAGTTGTATTAAAGGGACAGTCCCTATTTTTTAAACACTACAGCATATCTTTCACTATTAGAGCTGTTTGTGATTACTGAAATCAAACATTACTTATATTTTATTGAAATCAAACATTACTTATATTTTATTGAAATCAAACATTACTTATATTTTATTGCTTAGATTATCTATCCATTTCTGCAGAACTGAAGTGTTTCTGGTCATCCTGTTGTTTCTAATATCACAAAATGCATTTGTCATATTTTTAAATGTGCATATTTTTAAATGTGCATATTTTTAAATGTGCAGGTGCATCTGATTCGTGTTCTAGTCTATTTTTTAAGGATATTTCCCATTTTAATGTCACAGATTCTTCTTTCTATTGTAACTTTACCCAAATGAGTTAAACTAAATTAACTAAACTTAGTGTCCATTTTTTATGGGTTGAAACTAGGGTCTGCGCCTTTAATAAAAGTGTGGACATCATTCTCTCACATGTTAATTGTATCTGTTTCAAATCAATTACTACTGCACGATTGGATAAATCTCTGCTAACATGAAGCTTTTTCGTTTTCTAGATCATATGTTAATACACCAAATGGCTGAATGTTAAACATAGGCATACAGGCTCCAAATTTTGTAGAGGGAAGGGGGAACAGGCTGATTTTTGCCCAAATTAAACGAATGGGCCCGAATCTGAATAACAATATTTATTCATAAATTAGCATTATTGCTAAACAGCTATAGGGTTTCAAATGAATCACTACATATTTTTACACGAATTACAACTAATTTGGTGAGTAGAAAGATGGAAATACATGGTGAAAAGGTCGGAGGTTAGCCCATTTTGCCCGAATATCTGTATCGTTTTTGCTCAAATTTGAGGATTTGTTCCAGTACGGGGGGTGGAGGGGCAGTTGACACCCCCTCCCCCCATCTTATAAGATTATTGCCTTAAAACGTGCTGAGGAGCTGTTAAAGAGCCAAATGTAATTTATCATTGTTTGGTATCTATGTTTACCTTTTACAATAGATATATATATGAAGTATCAATAAAAGAAATTCCAAAATATTTATAAAAAAAAATCATATATTCGCAATAACAAGTTGCGTTTTTCCTATTGTTTTCCTAAATACTTCTTTCCTTTCCCCATTTCTTACAATATATTTTTTACGACTGTGAAAACTGTACTGAAGATACAGTTAATGAGATGATGGAAATGTCACTCGTCAGTGGTGCATCAAATTTGTCTGTCTGGAGAAGTGGGAAAAAAACACCCCAAAAAAGAAGAAACACCTGGCAAAAAGATTCCCAATCTGCACATAAAGCTGGTGATCCGTGAAACACAGGGCTGGATTTACATGTTCAGGCGATGATGACTAGCACTTATCAAAATATGTTTCCATGGTAACAGCCAAACCAGGAAATGAGTGAAGAATGGAAGGTAACAACTGGATGTATTTCCTGGACATATTTTTATGAGCTGTTGCCAGTGAGATAACCAATTCATTTTATTGCACTGTGAGACTTTTGGATGGACGGATGTTTAGATTGGACTGAATGGAAAGATAGGAGGATGGACAAATGGATGGATGGATGGATGGACTGGATAGAAAGATGGATTGATGGGTAAATATGTTTGGATGGATGGATGGATGGATGGACAAACAGGATGAATGAATGATTGGATGGATGCATGGATGGATGGATGGATGGATGGATGGATGGATGGATGGATGGCAGGGTGGATGGCAGGGTGGATGGCAGGGTGGATGGGTGAATGTATGGTTGGATGATTGGGTGGATGTATGGTTGGATGAATGGATGGGTGGACTGGATTGGATGGAAAGATGGAAGGATGGACAGACTGCTGGATGAATGGCTGGATGGAAAGATAGATGGACGGATGGGTAGATGACGTGAATGCATGGTTGGATGGATGGATGGGTGGATGAATATATGGATGGATGGATGGATGGATGGATGAATGGGTGGATGGATGAATTGATGGATGGTTGGATGGATGGATGGATGGATGGATGGATGGATGGATGGATGGATGAATGAATGGATGGATGGATGGGTGGATGGATAAATGGATGGATGGATGGAGGGTGGATGGGTGAATGTATGGTTGGGTGGATGGGTGGATTGGATTGGATGGAAAGATGGCTGAATGGCTGGATGGCTAGATGGAAAGGTGGATGGATGGATGGATGGATGGGTATATGTGTGAATGCATCTTTGAATGAATACATGGATGGATGGGTGGATGAATACATGGATGGGTGGATGGGTGCATGGATGGATGGATGGATGGATGGATGAATGAATGAATGGATGGATGGGTGGATGGATAAATGGATGGATGGATGGATGGATGGAGGGTGGATGGGTGATGGGTGGATGGGTGAATGTATGGTTGGGTGAATGTATGGTTGGGTGGATGTATGGTTGGGTGGATGGGTGGGATTGGATTGGATGGAAAGATGGCTGAATGGCTGAATGGCTGGATGGAAAGATGGATAGATGGATGGGTATATGTGTGAATGCATCTTTGGATGAATACATGGATGGATGGATGGGTGGGTGGATGAATACATGGATGGGTGTATGGATGGATGGATGGATGGATGGATGCATGCATGCATGGATAGATGGATGGATAGTTGGGGGGATGGATGGATGGGGGGATGGATGCATGGATGGATGGATGGATGGATGGATGGATGGATGGATGGACGGATGGATAGCAGGGTGGATAGCAGGGTGGATTATGGATGGCAGGGTGGATGAGAGAATGTATGGTTGGGTGGATTCGATTGGATGGAAAGATGGAAGGATGGACAGATTGCTGGATGAATGGCTGAATGGTTGGATGGCTGGATGGAAAGATGGATGGAAGGATGGATGGGTAGATGGGTGAATGCATGGTTGGATGGATGGATGGCTGGATGAATACATGGATGGATAGGTGGATGGGTGGATGGGTGGGGATGGATGGATGGATGATGGATGGATGGATGGATGGATGGATGGACGGATGGACGGATGGGTAGATGGATACGTGAATGGATGGATTGAAGGATGGATGGACTGATGGATGGATGGATGGATGGATGGATGAATGGATAGATTGATGGATAAATGGGTGGGTGGTTAAATGGATGGATGGATGGATGGATGGATGGATGGATGAATGTATAGATGGGTGGATAGATAGATTGACATATAGTCTTAGAAAGGAAACCCGCTATATTTTTCCATTAGTAGCAAGGGGTCTTTTATATGCACCATCACACAAACAGGATAGCACATACCACAGCCTTTGATATACCAGTCGTGATCCACTGACTGGAACAAGAAATAGCCCAATGGGCCCACCGATGGGGATCGATCCCAGACTGACCACACATCGAGCAAACACTTTACCACTGGGCTACGTCACGCCCACAACTGGCTGGATGGATACACATTTGGATGGATCACAATGTAAATGTTTAAAAATTCTAAATGTGAAATATACAGTATAAACTTGACAGTGAAACCTTTAATTGCTATTACTGTACACCTTCAGTTGACCAAGGGCCAAATATTCTCAAATACACACACACACACATGACAGAGAAAGGGTTAATGAAGCTGTGATGAAGACTGACTCTGCATTAGCTTCACCTATTATTAGCCTAGCACATTGCATGCATAAGTGTTCTCAGCCCCAAGCAACCAAAAGAGCAAAAGTCATGTTTGTTTCCCAGACAATTTGTAATTATATAAACACGTATTGAGGGAACATTGCTGGCAGAATAACACAGAAACACATCTGTAAGGATATTACAATGCAGTGCGGGTATAGGTCATGTCAGGTCTTGTTTCAATACAAATGTGGAGAAAATCTGCAATATTTTAGTATAGACACTTATTTATAATGGAGTTATGCTGGCCTCAGTGGTGTCGTGGTTAAGCCATCGGACATAAGGCTGGTAGGTACTGGGTTCGCAGCCCTGTAACGGCCTTGGTGGTATCGTGGTTGAGCCATCGGACATAAGGCTGGTAGGTACAGGGTTAGCAGCCTGGTACCGGCACCCACCTAGAGTGAGTTTTAATGAATCAGTGGGTAGGTGTAAGACCACTACATTCTCTTCTCTCTCTCTAACCACTAACAACTAACCCATTGTCCTGAACAGTCCAGATAGCTGAAGTACCGGCTGTCACCCAGAGCACATTTTGATGACTCAATGGGTAGGTGTAAGACCACTATACCTTCTTCTCTCTCACTAACCAACTAACATCTAACCCACTGTCCTGGACAGACAGCCCAGACAGCTGAGGTGTGTGCTCTGGACAGCGTGCTTGAACCTTAATTGGATATAAGCATGAAAATAATTTGAAATGAAATGAAACAAAATGAGGGAGTTATTTCCCCTCCTGAGAACATTTTGTTCAGTGTCATACACGTCTAGGGTTGGGTATTGCAAATATTTTTTTAATATTGGGATAATTCGATTATGGTGTACAATGTACATGTAGGTACAAAACATTGATAACAATGTGTGTGTGTATATATATGTGTGTGTGTGTGTGTATATATATATATATATATATATATATATATATATATATATATATACATACACAGAGACAGCGAGAGAGCAAACAAGAGAGAGAGGGAGGGAGGGATGGAGAGAGAGAGAGAGAGAGAGAGAGAGAGAGAGAGAGAGAGAGAGAGAGAGAGAGAGAGAGAGAGAGAGAGAGAGAGAGAGAGAGAGAGAGAGAGAGAGAGAGAGAGAGAATAATAACTGGTTTCTGTATTAAGATATGAATTGTCCTGCGAGGGTTAGAATGGTAAAAGTCACAAGACTTAACTGAACAGTCTTCGTCGTTCGGCCTGAGCATGATGATAAAACTGATATCTTAAAACAGTAACCGGTTATTTTATTTATCCTGCAGGCCCACATAATACCCCCCAAAACAATAATGAAATGAACCATCTATTTCACAACTTTACCATTTTCTGTGGTACTAGAGCATAATAAGGAATTAAAATACGACAGAATCACAAGATATATAGCAGATGAGATATTATTATCCATATGGATCGGATCAACATAACCAAGTTAATAATCATCATACGAAGCAGACGTGTAATAACAAGTCTAATGACGTAATTTTTGGAAGCGACGTCATAACATGACGTGGCTTCTCAAGTCCTAACCCAGATTAGAAATATTGCTAATCAAGATTGTAAAAACAAAATGTTTCCATGTATGTACATAAATTTAACATCATTAAGCATAGCATCATTAAGAAATGAATGGGAAGGAAGGAAATGTTTTATTTAACAACGCACTCAACACATTTTATTTATGGTTATATGGCATCGGACATATGGTTAAGGACCACACAGATATTGAAGGAGGAAACCTGCTGTCACCACTTCATGAACTACTCTTTTCGATTAGCAGCAAGGGATCTTTTATATGCACCATCCTATAGACAGGATGGCACATACCACGGCCTTTGATGTACCAGTCATGGTGCACTGGCTGAAGCGAGAAATAGCCCAATGGGCCCACTGACGGGGATCGATCCCAAACTGATCATGCATCAAGCTAGCGCTTTACCACTGGGCTACGTCCCCCCCCCCCCACCCCCATTAAGAAATGAATGGGACTCAACAGCTAAATATAACAAATTTGTATTTTAGAATGGAGTGGGACGTAGACCAGTGGCAAAGTGCTCACCTGATGTGTCTGGGAGTAATTTGATCGTCGTCAGTGGTCCCATCTAACCAGTGCTCCACGACTTGTATATTAAAGGTCATGGTATGTGCTATCCTGTCTGGGAGATGGTGCATATAAAAGATTCCTTGCTACTGATGGAAAAATAGTGGGTTTCCTCTCTAAGACTATATGTCAGAATTACCAAATGTTTGACATCCAATAGCCAATGATTAATAAATCAGTGCTCTAGTGGTGTCATTAAACAAAACAAACTTTTTAACTTTTTGTATTTTAGAAGAATTTAATAGCCTGTGTACTTTAAGCTCATGCCGGGTTTCTTTTTTTAAAACAATAAAGGACACCATTCATATATTAAAAGAATCCTTCATATGTGTCCATGTGGGACAGGGCTATTAAAAGAATCCTTCATATGTGTCCATGTGGGACAGGGCTATTCCACCCAAGGGTACCGTATATCTTCGCCTGTAAGTCGATCTCGGCTATAAGTCGAGTCCCTAATTTCAAGCCCTGAAAACGTATTTTTTTATTGACCCGTTTATAAGTCGACCCATGAAAAACTACTTATAAATATTGAAATATTTCTTATTTTCAGCACATGAGAACAATAATATTTGAACAAAAGAAAATTATTTTACAAACTTCGGTTTTCATGTTTTGTACATCGCAATGTAATCAAGACTATTCCAATCAAACTATCATTATTACATAGCATCAAAACGAAATATTTCCTTAGTAGAGAGTGAAAGCTGTTTGACTGTTACTGTATAGTACTGTACAGATGGTTTTGTGCACAGACAACAACTTTATTTATAAACACTGACAACAGATCACTACGATAAAACTGAAAGTATCACGTTTTTGCCGCCATATTAATACATGTAAGGAGGATAACTCTGGAAAGTACACTGGTTTTTGTACCAAATGATGTGTGTCCCTATTGTTCTAGATAGCGAACTGCAGAGATCAGTCTATTTTAAGGGAAAGCTCAGTAGTATTCATGAAGTTAATCACCGCCAAAACATTGTTTGAACAACCATTAATGCCAGTGACCAGATTTCAAAATAAACTCAGGCAACAGGTAGTTAGTATTGTTTACATTTTTACTATTAGTGATGACTGTTAATTTAACTAAGTGGACTGTTGTCTTGGCATGTGAGTGAGATCGTACGTCTTTTCGCATAACCAAAACCGTTCTAATGCCAAAAAAAATAGGTTATAAAAAATAAATGTGTCAAATTAACATATTTGAGTATAAATACATGGCATACTTCAACAATAAAACTTGTAAAATAATCCCCAAAACAGTAATATTTTTTGTTGAATTTTTTTACCCTCTTATAAGTCGATCCCCCAAGTTATAAAATAATTTTTGGGTGAAAAAAATTCGACTTATAGGCGAAGATATACGGTACATAATTTGTTGTCAGGAATGAGGCTTGGAGGATTATTTTTCTCCCAGTAGATGAAATCCAGTAGATGAAAAACAAGCATTTTGGGAAAACGTGGAAAACCTAAATTTGTTACTTTTTATCTTACAATAAAATAATCATAACCATTGAAAAGATCGTACCCAAAAATGGTTTATACCAAAAGTATAAACCGAAAATGATAGTATAATTTCATTTCATTATGACAGCAGGTTTTCTTGTTTTTATGAAATATAAAAAGCATTTCTTGCGTTATTTTGCCGTTTACATGACGTCACCCAATGTTAATATCAGCTCAAACAATATAAGTCATGTGGTCATGCAAGACTGATTTATTCCGCATGGGCTGATGTCATGGAATACGCCTGTCTTGCATGGCTAGGGTGCCAATAATAAAGTTTACATGTGAAAGAAAAAAGAAAAAAAAGAAAGCACACATGTTTATTAAAACTGTACAGTTTCAGTTTCTATTCTGCATTAGCAAAATATGGGGGCGGAATCTAACTTGCCTCCTGTCCTGGATGGAGGAGCCGGCTGAGGCCGACACCTGTGCCCAGGACAGGCATGCACTACAACAGCTTGCTCTGAATGTGCACGTTAAACACTTCGGTCTCGGTCTGTGTTTGCATCACATGATCAAATCACCTCAGTGGACCCATTCTCTGATTGACCGGCCTCGGTGGCGTTGTGGTTAGGCCATCGGTCTACAGGCTGGTAGGTACTGGGTTCGGATCCCAGTCGAGGCATGGGATTTTTAATCCAGATACCGACTCCAAACCCTGAGTGAGTGCTCTGCAAGGTTCAATGGGTAAGTGGAAAACCACTTGCACGGACCAGTGATCCATAACTGGTTCAACAAAGGCCATGGTTTGTGCTATCCTGCCTGTGGGAAGCGCAAATAAAAGATCCCTTGCTGCTAATCGGAAAGAGTAGCCCATGTAGTGGCGACAGCGGGTTTCCTCTCAAAATCTGTGTGGTCCTTAAAGCCGCACGCCCTAGTTTCATCTAGCGAAAATAAATTATAATTTGGTTAATCTACAAACCTGTAACACACTTAGATCACGTTTTTATCAAATGGAGTGAAAAAGCAGGTTTTATATCGATAAATACCATGGGAATCCCCATGTCCCAATTGCTTGAAATAATTTTGAAAGTTAGTATTCTGATGTCACCGGTAGATGTCGCTCGAAGCACAACAATGCCTACGTCACGATAAATTTCACAGAGTGCGCACAGACTTGGGGTGCATTCCTTTCACCTCTCCTGGACATGTTCCAACTGTTCTGTCCTGGTTGTATCCCCTCTCCAGATATCGTAAGACTTAGCAAAATTATTGGTTTTAAGGGTTTGTAACGTTTTGTATTGAGATACTTACTTGTCTGAACTTTATTGTTACTGAAAATGTTCACGAACTGTGAAGAAAAATCTCACAAATGAACAACAAGCAAACGACAACAAATCGGATGTTGATTGCGCGAACCGTGCACGAGAAAACAAACCGAACCAAAATGATAACGGTCACGTGGTATACCAACGTCTGTGACATTGAAATGGGAATATCCCCTCTGAAAATAGATTAGACCTTGTCTGCTCAACGTTTTTTTCTCAGAGGCCCGTGGCATTTTATGAAATACGAAAAATTCATTTTGTGGTATTACAAACACCAGGATTACCAGGATTACCAAAAAACACTTCAGGTGAATGGAAATGTATATTCTAAATAATAAACGGTAAGTAAAGTGCAATTTTATTTGTGAAAAAATGGGTTTAATAGCGAAAAACAATGGCATAATGGTTAACAACTAGGGTGTGTCCCTTTAACCATATGACTGACGCCATATAACCGTAAATAAAAATGTGCTGAGTGCATCGTTAAATAAAACATTTCTTTCTTTCTGATTGAAATTTTTCCTGTCCCAACCAGTCCCTCACAACTGGTATATAGCAAAGGTCATGGTATGTGTTGTCCTGTCAGTGGGAAAGTGCATATAAAAGATCCCATGTTGCTGCTGAAAACAATGTAGTGGGTTTCCTTTCAGACTACATGTATATGTCATAATTACAAAACTTTTGGCATCGAATGCCTGATAGGGTGGGACGTAGCCCAGTGGTAAAGCGTTCACTTGATGGGCAGTTGGTCTAGGATCAATCCCCGTCGGTGGACCCATTTGGCTATTTCTCATTCCAGCCAGTGTTACACAACTGATTTAACAAAGGCTGTGGTATGTGCTACCCTGTCTGTGGGATGAGGCATATAAAAGATCCCTTACTGCTAATTGAAAAGAGTAGCCCATGAAGTGGCTACAGCGGGTTTCCTATCTCAATATCTGCGTGGTGCTTAACGCCATATAACCATAAATAAAATGTGTTGAGTGCGTCGTTAAATAAAACATTTCTTTCTTTCTAAATGGTTGATGATTAATTAATCCATATGCTTTGTAAAATATATTATAGGATAGTGAGGTAAGATTGCAGCTTTCATTTGACAGACCCTAGTTTTTAAACACTATGACATATTTTGCACTATTGGAGCTATTCTTATCATTTAAATAGTAGCATTTACATTTTATTATATAGAATATTAATTTTTGTACACCTGAAGTGATCAGAGGTGGATCGGGGGGGGGGGGGGGGGGGGGGGGGGGGGGGGGGGAGCAGGGGCCCATCCAACCTAAATTTTGGGACAGTTATAATTTTATTATATATGAAAAAAATATATATATTATGATCCCCTCCAAACCTCCCCCAAAGTTCCATTGGCATTCCGCCTCATGTCATTGCCCCCCCCCCCCCCCCCCAAAAAGAAGGATTTTCTGGATCCGCCACTGGAGGTTCTGGTCATCCAGGTTTTTATACCCTAAAATGCATTTTTCATCATTCAAAAAACGTTCGTCTGATTAAGTTCTAAGATTGATGACCGTCACTTTTCGGACCCTTGTTTTGGCTTCGTACACAATAAATAAAACATATCCAATGGTAATTTTTTTATATGATATATTTAACAATAGGCACTTTTGATTTCTTTCATTTTTTGAAACTTAAAATTAATATTTTGTCAAAAATTATGAAGAAAAAAAAATACCAACCTGTAAACAGCACTGTCTGCTTGTTATAGGAATTTGACAGGGGTCAAGGTTAGTAGACCAGTTTTTATTTTAATGTGGTGAAGCACTGTAATAATATAGCTAATTTTGAATTTGAATGACGTCAGTATTCTATTACTTTGCACCTCCTTAAAATAACCAATAAACTGGGTACATGACATTTCCATTTTAAAAATGCTGGACAAATTCCAATGCAAAATTGCTGTTGAAATTTTTGTGTTTGAACTTTACTAATGCACCTGAATGTATTTGAAGAAAATCTTGCGATTAAAAAAATTATACCTTTACAAAATATGGATTTCAAGTGAAATTACAGTAAGATATGCTATATTTTTTGTGTACGAAGCCAAAACAAGGGTGCGAAAAGTAACCTTAGTTTATTTTTTTTATGGCATTTCCCTGTTAAAACATTAGACTTTAGCTTCTCTCTCTTGTAACTTTATCCAAAAGTGTTGCAGGTTTGTAGTTTAACTAAACTTAGTGTCCATTTTGATGGGCTGAAACTAGGGTCTGTTCCTTTAAATCCTTTAAGGAAAATTAATATATATCTTACCTCCTCCTCCCCCCCCCCCCCCCCCCCCCCCCCCCCGTTATATAAATCCTCCTATGAACATCATTCTACCATAAACTGTAAAATGTGACTGCCAAATTAACATTCTGCAGAACATATCTTTGTCACAGAACGGGCTGTAACAGTGACCGTATCATGTTACCATGGAAACGGAATTCCAAATACCAGGAATGTTTAAAATAGTTCCACAAGAATGTCTGTAATAGTTAGAAGACGAACCTCAAGATATATAACTAAATAATAAGAGGCCAGAAAAAAAATCCACATTCACCTGTGACTACACAACTAAACGATCCACTCACCTAACTTGCTCTAAAAAAAGTTTTCAATATCCCTGACGTTCCAGTAACGGCACAGGAAGTGAAGATTGGTTTCAAGTTTGCCAAACAAAACAGCGCGACCATTCATGTGTCGAGCGGAAGGCGCGCGCTCCAAGCAGACGTGAAGAACGTAAATCGTAAAGAAGCTAGCAGACGTGAGAAGATTTAGGCCAGCAGCTAGCACTGTGAACTATATGGGACTTTGAGAACGGGACCAATCGCGTGTCTCATTTCACAGCATGCCCCTGCTGCTGCTAGGTGTATGATAAACTGCCAGAACTGGCGCTTCATGGGCTACTTTCGAATACAGCTAGCACTGACTCCAAGACTGAAGTCGATCTCTTTGAGGCTGAGGTTCCCAAAGGGTGGGCCTATAGATTTCAGGATGGCATACGTTTAAAGGGTCTTCCATTTCTGTTCCATTTAATGTAATGTTCGTCGGTTGATGGGGGGAAATAATTATGAGATGATAGTTATCTTTCCTTGTTTGAGAGTAGCTCCCGTACGTTGCCGTAACCGTTGTAGGTAGTGTTGACGTTGCACGTGCAGTGTGTGAAGCACGTGCCTGAACCTTCACTGGATATAGGGACCCAAATAGTGTTAAATTCTGCTTAGGAGACAGTTGGGGAAAGATGGGTTTTCTTGTTTAAAGAGTATATGTGGAAGTTATTAAATTGACTGTGAATCAGGCCCATAGATTCAGTATTACACTGGGGTGGGGGCACAATCTCTAGAGTATGGGTACCATTGTCTAGTGTGTGCACAAGCCACAGATTAATATTTATTTATATAGAAAGAAAGACATGTTTTATTTAATGATGCACTCAACACATTTTATTTACGGTTATATGGCATCAGACATGGTTAAGGACCATACAGATATTGAGAGAGGAAACCCGCTGTCGCCACTTCATAGACTACTCTTCCATTAGCAGTAAGAGATCTTTTATATGCACCATCCCACAGACAGGGTAGTACATACCACGGCCTTTGTTATACCAGTCGTGGTGCACTGACTGGAACGAGAAATAGCCCAGTGGGCCCACAGACGGGGATCGATCCCACACCGACCACGCATCAAGCGAGCACTGTACCACTGGGCTACATCCCACCCCTATATATATATAGAGTACAACAGAAAATGTACATTTTCATCCTTGAGTGGAGGGCCGTGGTATGTACTACCTTGTCTGTGGGATGGTGCATATAAAAGATCCCTTGCTGCTAATCGACAGCGGGTTTCCTCCCTCAATATTTGTGTGGTCCTTAACCATATGTCTGACGCCATATAACCATAAATACAATGTGTTGAGTGTGTCGTTAAATAAAGCATTTCTTTCCTCATTCCTTCCTTTTTAAACACACACACACACACACACACACACACACCAAACAAACCCCAAGCCCTGGTTCCTGGTGAAACAGTTTGTTAAATTACATATACACAGTCGGTCAGCCCTGGTGTTAACATCAAAAATTATTTTAATATTTATTTTTAATCTGTGGGAGGTGGGGGGGGGGGGGGGGAGGGGATGTAGCTCATTGTTAAGCCTCTTGCCTGATGCGCAGTTGGTCTAGAATTGATCCCCATTGGTGGGCCATGGTATGTACTACACTGTCTGTGGGATCATGCATATAAAAGATCCCTTGATGCTAATCGAAAAGTGTAGACAGCGGGTTTTCTTTCTCAGTATCTGTATGGTCCTTAACCATATGTCTGATCCATATAACCGTAAATAAAATGTGTTGAGTGCGTCATTAAATAAAAATTTCGTTCCTCATTCCTTCCTTCCTTTTTAAAAACCAGGACAGAACTTAACATCTCTAAACCAGATCCCTCTTGTCTTGGTCCTTCCTTCGCATGGTGAGGACAGTACATACCACAGCCTTTGATATACCATCTTCACAAGCCACGGTACCATTCCATATAACTACTGCATTTCGATAACGTAGCAGGCTTCCTCTCTAAGACTATATGTCACAACTACCAAATGTTTGACATCCAATAGCTGATGGTTAATAAATCAGTGTGCTGTAGTGGTGTTAAATAATAAATAGAGAATAACTAGTTAATGACGTTGATATCTGCTTTATCCTGTAAAGGTAAGAATGGGAAATTCCACGAGACGGCCGAGTGGAATTTCTCATTCGGCCGGAACAGGATAAAGCAGATATCCGATGTCATTAACTAGTTATTATCTTTATCCTGCAGGTCATAAAAATTAAGGGGGAAAGCTATTATTATCTGTTATTTCAGCCACATTGTATGATGACATAAGAGGTCAAATGAGCGATTTTGTAATGTAGCCTACGTGTATGTGACGTCACGTGAGGAACAGGATATGGCTTTACTTTATCCGTCATTATATTCTGTCCATAGAAACTCTGGTTGCAGGATAAACAACTTTATTTAAGTTACACTCATACTTTCAAAACAGTTGTGAATTCAACCCTACAAGAGATAACGTTTATTAGTTTCAACCCGTGAAAACTAACACTAAGTTTAGTTAAAGGGACAGATCCTAGTTTCAACACGTGAAAACTAACACTAAGTTTAGTTAAAGGGACAGACCCTAGTTCCAACCCGTGAAAACTAACACTAAGTTTAGTTAAAGGGACAGATCCTAGTTTCAACCCGTGAAAACTAACACTAAGTTTAGTTAAAGGGACAGACCCTAGTTTCAACCCGTGAAAATTAACACTAAGTTTAGTTAAAGGGACAGACCCTAGTTTCAACACGTGAAAATTAACACTTAGTTTAGTTAATCTAGAAACCTGAAACACATTTGGATAAAGTTACAATTGAGAGAAACATGAGTCTGTGACTTTGAAATGGTGAAATACCCTCTTAAAACGGATTAAAACTCGACTTTATAACTGTTACTTCTCAGACGCATGTGCGTTTTTTTTAAATATTAGAAATGCATTTTGTGATATTAAAAACACCAGGATGACCGAAAACACTTCAAATGTACGGAAATAGATAATCTAACCAATAAAATCTAAATAATGTCTGATTTCAATTATCAAAAACGTCTCTAATAGTAAAACCTATTCCTTGGTGTTTGAAAACTAGGGCATGTCCCTTTAATGTCTGGAATTATTTAGTAATGAAATACCAGCCTCTGTTGTTCTGTTCTCGTGTCGGTTACACAATCACGAGAACTGCAAATGGGTTACGTGGTGAACAATTACATTCCAAAATTAAAAGTAACACATATCAGTAATGAAAGTGAAAATCAGTTATGTTTTTAAATACATTTGAACCACCAATGTAGTACAGAACCATAGTTCAAGATAAGGTAAGATAAAGATAAAATTTATTGCATTTAAACATTCCACATGGGAACTATTTCTAAAGTTTAGAGAAAATAAATTAATTTATGCAAAATGTTTGTGACTTTTCAAAGTTTAGCAAAAATTATGTAATTTAATTAGGCAACACGTTCATGACTTTTTTTTTTAAGTATAGAGAAAATAATTAAATTTATGCAACATGTTCATGACTATTTTTTTTAAGTTTAGAGAAAATAACTAAATTTATGCAACATTTTCACAACTACTTTCAAAGTTTAGAGAAAATAACTTAATTTATTCAACATTTTCACTATTATTTTCAAACTTTTAGAGAAAATAACGTAATTTATGCAACATTTTCATGACTATTTGCAAAATTTAGCGAAAATAACTTAATTTATGCAAAACTGTCATGACTCTTTTTCTAAGTTTAGCGAAAATAACTTAATTTATGCAACATACATGTGTATGACTACCACATTTCACTCCGTTCTTTGTCTGACCTCCGAGACATGAAAAAAGAAAAACCAACCACTGATGGGAAGTATATCAATAGTCAATCAAACTTTCCAATCAATTACACCTTCCAAACAATGGCAGTTTGCTTGCCACCACCAAGGCGATCAGTAACCCACGGCACTGGTTACAGCGAGACCGTTTGCCAAAAAACTTATCTCCATTACAAAAGGCTGATCTCTGTGACAAAGACTAGCATGTGGGTAGGTCAGGGAACGGTAGGAAAAATGACTAGCTGCACGCGATTTTGACATAATTTGTGTGACAGCCGAAGGTAGAGAGAACAGAGGGAATTTGTCAGTTGTTAGTGATGTGTGGTGGACGGGCTGATTTAGTTACGTCTTACATGCAGGTGGACATGCACTTTCGTGCCTTTCGGAATTTGTCGTCTCTCGTTTACTGCACCCGAGATCAGTTGGATCAAACGGGGCAGATTCAGAAAAATATTGGGGGAGGGGGGTGTTGGGGGCAAGTTTAATATTAAAAGTCTACAGTTGGATGTCAAACGTATGGCAATCAGAATTTATCATCTTTCGTTTAGTGCACCCGAGATCAGTTGGATCAAAGGGGGGGGGGGGGGGGGGAGAGGAGAGAGAGAATCTAGAAAATATTGGGGGGGGGGGGGGTGTTGGGGGCAAATTCATTGTTAAGTCTACAATTGGATGTCAAACATGGGAATCGGAATTTGTCGTCTCTTGCTTAGTGCACCCAAGATTAGTTGGATCAAATGGGGGGGGGCAATTCCAGAAAATATTGGGGGGGGAGGCCTTTTTAAGGGCCCTATGGGCAACCTAGGGAGACACCACAGCATCGATTCACTAATGTCAAAACCTATATTAGCTCTGAAACTTTCTTTTTGGCCGACCATTCAAAATTGCGCCCAAATTCCTCAATCAAAATTGCGCACCTTTTCTCTTTGGCATAATTTGTGCTCCATTCCAAATTCCATAACACCATTAACCCCGCTCCGCCTGTTACCGACCATGGTCGGGCTGCTGGTGCTCACTTGCTCACAGGCGGACCCTCCTCTTCTCTCTCCCCCCCCCCCACCTTTCCTGGACGGAGGAGCCCAGGACAGGCGTGCGCTACAACAGCTTGTTCTGAATGTGCACGTAAGCCCTATGACCTGACCTGACCTAATCAAAAAGAGACCGGCCTCGGTGACGTCGTGGTAGGCCATCGGTCTACAGGCTGGTAGGTACTGGGTTCGGATCCCAGTCGAGGCATGGGATTTTTAATCCAGATACCGACTCCAAACCCTGAGTGAGTGCTCCGCAAGGCTCAATGGGTAGGTGTAAACCACTTGCACCGACCAGTGATCCATAACTGGTTCAACAAAGGCCATGGTTTTTGCTATCCTGCCTGTGGGAAGCGCAAATAAAAGATCCCTTGCTGCTAATCAGAAAGAGTAGCCCATGAAGTGGTGACAGCGGGTTTCCTCTCAAAATCTGTGTGGTCCTTAACCATATGTCTGACGCCATATAACCGTAAATAAAATGTGTTGAGTGCGTCGTTAAATAAAACTTTCCTTTAATCAAAAAGAGTAGCCCATGAAGTGACGACAGCGGATTTCCTCTCAATATCTGTGTGGTCCTTAACCACATGTCAGACGCCATATAACTGTAAATAAAATGTGTTGAGTGCATCGTTAAATAAAACATTTCCTTTCCTTTCCTTTCATTAGCACGAATGGATTTTATAATATGAACTTTCCCAGACAGACAGCACATACCACACCCTTTGATATACCAGTTGAGGGGCTTCAATCTAGTAAAGAAAGCATCTCAGGCGAAGTGTCCTACCTCCTGAGCTAAATCCCACTCCGGCCTTACTGTGTACAAGTACAAGCTACCACCCCCTAGAGTCCATCCTTACAACAGGAAAACAAGAACAATGAATAAAGGAGCACTCTGATGGGACATGATAATGCTAATAATGTTCTGTTCTGCAGGTAACCGTCACTTCAGACATACTTGATTACAGGTGTACAGTTTCTACAAATATTTAGAACTCGGGTTTCAGGTAGTTCACTGTATCGAGAAATTGTAACTGACTCTGGTCGATGAAAAAAGGAAATGAAAAGAAAGGAATGTTAGTTGTTAGTGGTTAGTGGACATATAGTCTTAAGAGAGAAATCCTGCTACATTTTTCCATTAATAGCAAGGGATCTTTTTATATGTGCCATCCCACAAGCAGGAGGGCACATACCACAGCTTTTGATATACAAGTCATGGGGAAATGGCTGGAATGAGAAATATAAGGGATCTAATATACCGGTATGTGCTTTCCCACATACAGGACATTACATACCACAGCTTTTGTAGGGTACTGCTTGAATGGGATGGTGGGTCCACTGGGTTATTTCTTGCTGAAGACTGTGTCAGAATTACCAAATGTTTGACATCCAGTAGCCAATGATTAATAAATCAGTGTGCTCTAGTGGTGTCATTAAACAAAGCAAGACATTTCAATCATTTCAATATATGTTCGTGCTTATATCCAATTAAGGTTCAAGCATGCTGTCCTGGGCACACACCTCATCTATCTGGGCTGTCTGTTCAAGACGGTGGGTTAGTTGTTAGTGGTTAATGAAAGAGAAAGAGGTGTTGTGGTCTTATACCTTACCCACTGGGTCATTAAAACTCGCTCTGGGTGGTAGCCTGTATCCGGGCTGCAAACCCAGTACCTACTAGCCTTATGTCCGATGGTTTAACGATGACGTCACTGAGGTCGGTGAAAACAAGACAGAACAATGGAAGAACAATCTGTTCTGTTTATCACTTCATTCTGGGCGATAGCAAGAGGTACAGCTTTTTATTGTGAAGGACAGCAAAGTGCAGACTTGGACACTTCACTGGAGATATTACACTGGTGGAGGAAGCAGGGTGGGGGGGTGGGGGGGGTGGGGGGTAAGGGGCACTTTCAGATATTTTACTTTATATCAGTGTAAAAGTGTAAATATAAAAGTGTGGCCCTCCCCCCCCCCCCCCCCCCATTTTGGCACTTCCTATGCCACTGTATTGCCACCAAGAGGTACCCTCTTATGCAGTGGAGAATAGCAAAGGAAAGAAAATGTTTTATTTAACGACGCACTCAACACATTTTATTTACGGTTATATGGTTGAGGACCACACAGATATTGAGATAGAAAACCCGCTGTCACCACTTCATGGGCTACTCTTTTCAATTAGCAGCAAGAGATATTTTATATGCACCATCTCACAGACAGGATAGCACATACCACAGCCTTTAATATATCAGTTGTGGTGCACTGGCTGAAACGAGAAATAGCCCAATGGGCCCAACGAAGGGGATCGATCCCAGACCGTCCATGCATCAAGTAAGCACTTTACCACTGGGCTACGTCTGGCTCCTAGCAAAGGAACAGATATGAAAGAAAGAAAGAAATGTTTTATTTAATGATGCACTCAACACATTTTATTTACGGTTATATGGCATCAGACATATGGTTACGGACCACACAGATATTGAGATAGAAAACCCGCTGTCATCACTTCATGGGCTATTCTTTTCAATTAGCAGCAGAGATTTTTTATATGCACCATCTCACAGACAGGATAGCCTTTGATATACCAGTTGTGGTGCACTGGCTGTAACGAGAAATAGCCCAATGGTCCCACCGACGGAGATCGATCCCAGACCGTCCGTGCATCAAGCCGAGTGCTTTACCACTGAGCTACGTCCCGCTCCTTGCAAAGGAATAGACGTGAACGCTTCATTTGAGATGTTACCAAGAGGTAGCCTCTTATACAGTGGAGAATAGCACTTCATACGGATCATGAGGAGTGTGGTGCACTGGTGGGTACACGGAAAACACATTTACCGACACTTCAGCTTCCCATTAAGACAACCGCAGGTGACAGGATCATGTTATATGGATTACAAACATTAAGAAATTGGACACCATTAGAATGACAGATGTTTTAAGACGATGGTGTTTTGTTTCTGATTTCATAATGATTGAGAAAATGAAAGGAATGTTGTTGGGTTTTTTAGTCCCCTACCGGTCCAGCCGGAGGGTTTTATCTCCATCCTTCTGTCTGTCTGTCCCTCTGTCCCTCCCTGTCTCTGTCTGTCCCTCCCTGTCTCTGTCTGTCTGCCCCTCCCTGTCTGTCTGTGTCTGTCCCTCCCTGTCTGTGTCTGTCTGTCTGTCCCTCCCTGCCTCTGTCTGTCTGTCTATCTGTCCCTCCCTGTCTGTCTCTGTCTGTCTGTCCCTCCCTGTCTCTGTCTATCTGTCCCTCCCTGTCTGTGTCTATCTGTCCCTCCCTGTCTCTGTCTGTCTATCTGTCCCTCCCTGTCTCTGTCTGTCCCTCCCTGTCTCTGTCTGTCTGTCCCTCCCTGTCTCTGTCTGTCTATCTGTCCCTCCCTGTCTGTGTCTATCTGTCCCTCCCTGTCTATCTGTCCCTCCCTGTCTCTGTCCCTCCCTGTCTCTGTCTGTCCCTCCCTGTCTCTGTCTGTCTATCTGTCCCTCCCTGTCTCTGTCTGTCTATCTGTCCCTCCCTGTCTGTGTCTATCTGTCCCACCTGTCTCTATCTGTCCCTCCCTGTCTGTTCCTCCCTGTCTCTGTCTGTCTGTCCCTCCCTGTCTCTGTCTGTCTGTGTCGGTCTATCTGTCCCTCCCTCTCTGTCTGTCTGTCTGTCCCACATATAGTTTGTCAGATGTTTTTTTCAGATATTGAGAAGAAAAGTTTTGCATAACTTTATCATGTACTGTTACAGATCAACGTTCGACTTTCAGGATGATTTACCCATTTGTGACAGAGTTATGGCCCTTGAACTTTTTTTGCAATTACTCAATATATTGAGCTGAAATTTATGTATAGCTGTATCATGTACTTTAACCGATGTGTATTTTTATGCTGGGAAGCCATTAAACATTCATTCATTCATTTTATGGATTACGTTTAACTTTCATGGCGATTTACCCATTTTTGACAGAGTTATGGCCTTTGAAAATTTGTTTTTCAAACGTTTTCATTAAATTCTCAAACAACTGAGCTGATTTTTTTTGTATAACTTTATCATGTACTTCTACGGATTAAGTTTAACTTTTATGGCAATTTACCCATTTTTGACAGTTATGGGCCTTGTAGAAAAAACAAATTAAAACTTTATTTTTGCAATTTCTCAAAATATTGAGGTGAAATGTTTTTTATAGTGTACTTTTAATGATCAAGTTTTAACTTCCATGGCGATTTACAAATTTTGCAGTTATTGCCATTGAAGGTCAGACATACGAAAATTTGTTGGGCTCGGTAGGGACATGTGTTGCTCTAGCAATACTCTCATATTACAGTGCTTTCCTGTCTGTGGGAAAGTGCATATAAAAAAGATCGCCAACTGCTAATGGAAAAATGTAGTGGGTTTCCTCTGATGACTACGAGTCAGAATTACCAAATGTTTTGACATCCAATAGCCGATGATTAATTAATATGCTCTAGTGGTGTCATTAAACAAAACAAACTTTATCTTTGTCCATAAAAGAATTTTCATAAAATATACTGAGCAAAAGAAAAACACTTTTAATATACAGTGAAACCTCCTAAGACCAGACCAGAATTCCCTCAAAACCGGATGTTTCAGTCTCTTTTTAAAAACATATTTCTTGTTCCAGGCAGTGCACCGAAATCAAATGCTGTGGTATGTGCTATTCTGTCTGTAGGATTGGGGCATATAAAAGATCCCTTGCTTCTTATCGAAAAGAGTAGCCCATGAAATGGCGACAGCAGGTTTCCTCTCTCAATATCTGTGTGGTCCTTAACCACGTCCACTACATTTTCCATCAGAAGCAAGGCACCTTCTATATGCACTATCCCACAGGCAGGATAGCACATACCATGGCCTTTGATATGCCAGTTGTGGTGTACTAGCTGAAATGAGAAATAGCCCAGTGGGCCCACTGATGGGGATCAATACCAGACCACTGGTCTACATCTCAGTTTATTGCATAAACAAATATTGATGAACCAGTCTTTCAAGATATTTTGTACAACCTATAATGTAGAATTGAAAAAGCATATTGATTTATTAAACATCCACTATTTGATGTCAAACATTTGGTAATTGAGACACAATAGTCTTAGAGAGGAAACCTGCTACATTTTTCCATTAGTAGCAAGGGATGTTTTACATGCACTATTCCACACGGGATAGCATATACCACGGCCTTTGATATAGCAGGTGTGGAATGCTGGCTGGAACAAGAAATAGCCACGTTTGTTTTAACATCACTAGAGCACATTGATTTATTAATGATCAACTATTGGATGTTAAACATATGGTCATTTTGATAGTCATAGAGAGGAAACCTGCTACATTTTTTTCCATTAGCAGCCAGGGATCTTTTATATGCACCATTCCACACACAGGATAGCACATACCATGACCTTTGATATACCAGTCGTGGTGCACTGGCTGGAATGAGAAATAGCCCAATGAGCCCACCAATGGGGATCGATCCTAAACCAACCGTGCATCAGGCAAGCACTTTACAACTGGGCTAAATCCTGTCCCTTCTTTCAAACAAAAACTGCACAATGTCAATGTGTTTAAGGAACCATGTTTATTTAGTAAAGCTGGTTTTCCATTATCATGATTTCATTGTTTGTTTCCGCTAACAGAAATATGCTTTTCGAAATCAGTTTTCACAAGCATATTATTATACAAAATTTGATATTGTCCGAGTGTACTTTAAGCCAAAATTAAATGCTTCACGTTATGACGTCATAGTGCTCATCGATAAAAAAAATTTCCAGTGCACTGAATGCCTGCACACATTTCATGCTTATATCCAAGGACAGTGGGTTAGTTGTTACTTAGTGGTTAGCGAGTGAGAAGAGGGTGTAGTGGCCTTACACCTACCCACTGAGCCCTTAAAAACTCGCTCTGGGTGGGAGTCGGTACCGGGCTGTGAACCCTGTACCTACCAGCCTTATGTCTGATGGCTTAGCCACGACTCCACCAAGGCAACTTAGAGAGAGGGTGGGAGCCGGTACTGGGCTTTGAAGCCTGTACCTACCAGCCTTATGTCCGATGGCTTAGCCACGACTCCACCGAGGCCGGTGCCTGCACACAGTCACATATATGAAAAAGGTAGTTTGTAAACACACTGTATCGATAAACTCACACACGTAATCACATTAATGGAAAATGAGCTTAATGTACATAGAGAAAGAAAAACAATGACTCCAGAATAAACAAGATATTTATTGCACATTTCTAGCTTCATCAATACTGATCATCAATCATTACAATTCTCATTATTACAACACCCACCAACGTTCGTTATGATTGGTCAAAAC
Source organism: Gigantopelta aegis (assembly GCF_016097555.1). Classification (NCBI taxonomy): domain Eukaryota; kingdom Metazoa; phylum Mollusca; class Gastropoda; order Neomphalida; family Peltospiridae; genus Gigantopelta; species Gigantopelta aegis. The sequence goes on from NC_054709.1 coordinate 3,070,118, forward strand.
CACACTGTCATGGCAACTCTGATACACCAATCGTATTGAAGTCCAATCTAACTGCCACTCCACGTTTGAAATCTTTTAACTAATGCCATAGGTTAATGCCATGTCCAAATGACCTTTCATTTGACGAGTCAAGACATGGGCTGGCTGGCGTATACCATCTTTCAGCAGCTAAACATGTCTGAATGCATTCACAATGATAACATTGCTTCACAATGAAAGGTTTAAATGGATTCATAACTGTCTCTTGTCCATCAATGGGGGGGGGGGGGGGGAGAGGAATCATTTTGTTCAGTATCAAATTGCAATTTGCTTTGTAAGTTTCAGATATATCAGCTACAAAGTTTTAAAACATTAAACACTAGCTGGTAATCAATTTTCAATTGACTAGAAATATTGCTAATCAAAATTTTAAAAACAGAAATGTTCCCTGGGGTGGTGTTGAGCAAGTTGCTCACCCCCCAAAAAAACTAAAAAAACAAACAAACAAACCCCCAAAAAAGCATTAAGTCCATCTGGAAAAGACTATTTCATGATTTTTTTTCTTCTGTTTTTTTTTTATTTTTACTTCCAAAATTGTTTTCGGCTTGGTACACCCTGCTATTATTACCAGATATGACAGGAGTGGCAGCAAGATTTGATTAGAGTCCTATTGCTGATACATTATAATAACTGTGGACAACAGACAAGTGTTCACGTATGGTATTTGTACAATGTTTAATGGATTATGACTTGATATCTAATCACATTTTATTATGGATCAAACAGCAAAGATATTAAGATGACAATAATCTGTTATGTACAACCAAAAACTGTTGAAGCTTGAAATACAAAAAGCAGCAATCTGGTCCAAGCCGCAGTTTACAGATCACTCCTCTTTGTAGGTTTCCAGGAGTCCATCTAACTGAAGCCAATGGTTTATTTTCCCAGCAAAGGGAGGATTTTATTTGCAGACAGCAAGGGGATTTTATTCATGGACAGCGGGGGGGGGGGGGGGGGGGGGGGGGAGATTTTATTTGCAGAAAGCAAGGGGATTTTATTCACAGACTGCAGGGGAGGATCTTATTTGCAGACAGGAATGACTGTTTCCAATGAAAGGTTACTGGGACATGAAATAGCATTGGCTTATGTCAGATTTACTGATGAAGACCTCAAAGACCAAATGGCCAGTAAGATTTGACCGACACAAGGAGATACCCACATGTATTACATGCATCTCTCATGCAGCAATACTAATACTACAGGCAAATATGGCTTTAAACAATGTGTGCACTTCGATTATGATTTTGACCATTGTGAAAGAATTGGGGGAAAATAGCTGAAGCAGTAGTATGCGAAGAACAAAGATGGAAGGAAGGAAGGAATGTAACGACACACTCAACACATTTTAATCATAGTTATATGGCATTGGACATGTGGTTTAGGATCAATCAGATAATGATAAAGGAAATCTGCTGCCACCACACAATGGGCTACTCATTCCAATTAGCTGTTAGAGATCTTTTAGATGCAGCATCCCACAGACAGGATAGCACATACCATGGTCTTTGTTAGACAGTTGTGGAGCACTGGCTGGTCTAAAAACAAGGTTCAGTTGTTTAGGAAGCAATAAGCAACAAACAAGACCAAGACCTAGTTAAGGAAGCTATTAGCACAGAACAAGTTTAGTTGTTCACAAAGCAATAAGCAAAGGCAACGTCTAGCTGTTCAGGAAGCAATATGCAAACAACAAGAAACAGTCCAGGAATCAATAAGCAGAGAACAAGATTTAGTTCAAGAAAGAAGAACATGAAGAACAAGATGTGGTCCAAGAAACGGTAAGAAAACAACAAGACATAGTTCGGGAAAGAATAAGCAAGGAACAAAGGCTTGGTGTTCGGGAAAGAATAAACAAGGAACAGGAAAGAATAAACTAAGGATCAATATAAGCAAGGAACAAAGGCTTGGTGTTCGGGAAAGAATAAACAAGGAACAAAGGCTTGGTGTTCGGGAAAGAATAAACAAGGAACAAAGACTTGGTGTTCAGGAAAGAATAAGCAAGGAACAAAGACTTGGTGTTCAGGAAAGAATAAACAAGGAACAAAGACTTGGTGTTCAGGAAAGAAAGACTTGGTGTTCAGGAAAGAAAGACTTCGTGTTCGGGAAAGAATAAGCAAGGAACAAAGGCTTGGTGTTCGGGAAAGAATAAACAAGGAACAAAGACTTGGTGTTCGGGAAAGAATAAACAAGGAACAAAGACTTGGTGTTCGGGAAAGAATAAACAAGGAACAAAGACTTGGTGTTCAGGAAAGAAAGACTTCGTGTTCGGGAAAGAATAAGCAAGGAACAAAGGCTTGGTGTTCGGGAAAGAATAAACAAGGAACAAAGGCTTGGTGTTCGGAAAAGAATAAACAAGGAACAAAGGCTTGGTGTTCAGGAAAGAAAGACTTGGTGTTCGGGAAAGAATAAGCAAGGAACAAAGGCTTGGTGTTCGGGAAAGAATAAGCAAGGAACAAAGACTTGCTGTTCGGGAAAGAATAAGCAAGGAACAAAGGTTTGTTGTTCGGGAAAGAATAAGCAAGGAACAAAGACTTGGTGTTCGGGAAAGAATAAACAAGGAACAAAGACTTGGTGTTTGGGAAAGAATAAACAAGGAACAAAGGCTTGGTGTTCGGGAAAGAATAAACAAGGAACAAAGACTTGGTGTTCGGGAAAGAATAAACAAGGAACAAAGGCTTGGTGTTCGGGAAAGAATAAACAAGGAACAAAGACTTGGTGTTTGGGAAGCAATAAACAAAGACCAGTCTAATTATCCCAAAAGCAATAAGCGATGGACATTTAAGCTTTTCTTAGCAGAGCAGTCTATTAAAATTAGCTACAAATAATTCTTCAGAACATCAAAATAAACAAGAACAGTTTGGGATTGCTTACTTATCACTAGTTTATTCAACTGCTACTGGGATCAATTTTAAAATTTGGTTATAAACAATCTCTATATTATTGGTAACCTGAATGTTGTGGACTAACATTGGAACTGGCCTTAGAAGCACCCACTCCTCCCCCTCTCCCCCATCTACATGTACAAGCTGTAGCTACTAAAACAATAGTAATAATTAAAGCTGTTTTATAATAAATATACTGGACTCTTTTCAGACCCTCTATTTGTAATCATGGATCAAAGTCTTCAGCAAGCATTGTTCATCTATAGGTAACTTCTACCTATTAGACATTTCTACACACATATGTCAGTTCTTTTTCATCACTGGTCATTCCTACATACATCAGCCCTTTTAACCACTGGTCATTTCTACCCACAAGTCAGTCATTTTTTAACCACTGGTCATTTCTCCTCACAGGTCAGTCACTTTTAACCACTGATTTTTCCTACCCACAGGTCAGTCATTTTTAACCACTGGTCATTTCTACTCACAGGTCAGTCACTTTTAACCACTGGTCAGTCAATTTTAACCACTAGTCATTCCTGCCCACAGGTCATTTCCAACCATAGGTAATTTCATCTTAAGGACTGTTGTCCAAGACATGATCAAATGGGATGGAAGGGGCAAATCAATTCTTTATTTTATACCTGAAGAATCTGCGGAAATGTTGTTATCCTTTTCCTGCAAACCATAAAAATTAAGGGGAAAAGTTATTATTTCTGTTACATTGTATGATGACCTAGAGGTCAACTGAGTGATTTTGTAATGTAGCTATGCTAGTGTACATTTATGACTTTGCTTTAATAGGTCATCATAATTGGCCAATAGAAACAGGGGTTGCTGGATAAATTAATGTTATTTCATGGGGGGAATTTCAAAGACTGACAACCTCCCTCCCCATAAGATCATTTCTGGATCGGGCCTAGCCATGTTTAGACATAAAACCCAATGTCTACTTAACATCACATTAACTACCATAACCCATCACATACCACACGTATCCCATACCTAACTTCAGATCAAACAAATATGCAAATTAGGAATCTTAAAGTAACAAACACAATTCTGGTACAGTCAAAAATAGCTCATTATATATTCACAAAAGCTGTGATAAGAATTTTGCTGTGAAAAAATCTACTAAAACCCCACATAAATAGTATTCTTGACATTGTTAATGTTTTTGTTTTTTAAATTTGTTTTTAACAACAAAAATATGTTGTTGTTTTTAAAACTCAAACAAGTTTTTAAAATATTCATCACACCGGCAAGCACGATTCATAGTATGTATTTAACTAAATACCAGTTGGAATAAATAAAGTAAAAAATTTCTGTCCTGGACAGAGGAGTCAGCGAGAGTCAACACCTGCACCCATGGCATGTGTGCACTACAACAGCTTGCTCTAAATGTGCACATTAAAAACCCTATGTCCCGACTTGACCTAATACCCAAAATAAATATATTTCTCAATTTCCTACCCCCCCCCCCCAATAGTAACAAAACATACCAACCCAAAACAATTTTTTCTACAATGAAAAATATTCACCAAAAAAATAATAATAATAAAAAAATTAAAAAATTACAATAATAAAATAATAATAATAAAAATAATAATAATAATAAAATACTATTTAACATAAACTAATTACAAGTTTAATAAGAACCAAACACATAACTATATTCCACAAATCATACAGTGAAACCTCTCAAAACCGGACCTTCTGTAAACCGGAATTCCCTCAAAACAGGACGTTTTTCACGGTCCCCCTTTTTAAATATCTGTACGGAAGAGAACCTCTCTAAAGCGGATACCTCTTAAAACCAGACTTTTTACTTGGTCCCGAGGGCGTCTGGTTTAAAGGAGGTTCACATTCTTTAATTATTTCTTAGATTTGTGTGAACACACAAAGAATAGCGGGGCGGGGGCAGAGAACTCCAAATTGTGATACCCGAAATAATTAGAAAACTATCACCAAGGAATAGCAATGTAACAATGGGTGAATCACTGTAAAAGTAGTACAGTCTTGTACACCTCCAATAACTGAAGAACCATTAACGGGGCTTGAACCAAAAACCACCTAAGCTAAAGTCATGTGCTCTATCAATAAAAATTATAGAGTACTAAAGAGAAATTCTATTCAGCACTTTACATCAAAACTACTACGTATCCTAATACTAACAAGCAAACTACCGTTCTGCTACAAAAAGTGTCTTCGAGGTCAATGGCCAATGTCAACAAAACAAAAGAGAACAAAGTAAAATAAAATAAAAATATATATATAATATATTTGTAATCATACATTCAAACAAAAATGGAGGGATTCAGAGAAGCAAACATAAAGATTCAATAACAGATTGTTACTAGCAAATAATACTAAAATATATTAAGCTATATTAAGATCTAGATCTAGAAGTAATTTTATATGCAATATTAATATATAATTTTAGTGCATTCTTATGTTGTGATATTTATTAACAATTTGCAGCATACGATAAAACATTATGAAAAAAAATAAAAAAATCATTTTGATGAGTGTAAATAAAAAATATGTTAATATCATTTATTGACTGTCAATATATATTAACAATATTTTGACTGGTTGGATGCAAAATAGAGTCAATCTTTGTCTAACTTTCTCACAATTACGTCTCGACTGTATACCACAGATGATGTTATAAATCACAATGCAGGAAGTCTACGCTTATAGATATTTGAAAATCCCAAGTTCTTCAATAAACTTAAAAAAAGAGTAATATGAAAACAGAACAAATACAAATTATATTTAAGTCACAGACCCTAGTTTTAACCCATGGAAACAAAAAAAGAACAAATTTGTTTTGTTTAACGACACCACTAGAGCACATTGATTTATTATTGGATGTCAAACATTTGGTAATTTTTACATATAGTTTTGACTAAAAAAAAAGTCGGTCTCTGGTCAGATCAAAGTTCCAGAATTGATGCGACGATACAGATTTTTGGGTGGGTTTTTTTAAAAGCATGAAATTGCACCAAACAAAATCTAGGTATATTTGATACCGAAATAAGGGGCATATTTAAATTAAAATCAGAATGCACACCCTAGTTCATGCGCAATGGCATTTTGGCTACAAGTGCAGTTTTACGTCATAGCTAGAAAAGCCGGGTAAAAATTGACGTCATACCGTAGGACATTTAAAAAAAAATTGTTGACGTGGGAGGGTCAAAGTCGATTTTATTTTGTTTGGTCTTAATGTAATACTTTTATTTTTTGTTTAGTTGCAGATTATTTTAATTTGATATTAAATCATCACTTATGAACCAAAAATATTAGCTACCAGTTATTTTTGTTATTTTTTTTAGCATCAGGGTTTTAGACTGCACCAAAGCTGAGGCGATAAAAAGTGTGCCGAAAATAAGTATGCCCAAAAAGCAAGCCCAAATTTATGTACAAACCAGGTAACCTCAAAACATTTAACCTCAAAATATTTAACCTCAAAATCAATGGAATGTTATGTGTAATCATATTATAACAACTTGAAATGTAGTTCTGAATATGTACAACTCTTTTATCAGCTATTAGACCTTGGAATAAACCTGTTGTGTCCAACCTGGTGTGATCTAAAGCCCTGACCAACCTGGAATAAACCTGTTGTGTCCAACCTGGTGTGATCTAAAGCCCTGACCAACCTGGAATAAACCTGTTGTGTCCAACCTGATGTGATCTAAAGCCCTGACCAAAAAAAAAAAAATACAAGGTTAAAATTCACCAATGAATTTATCTACCCTACATGTACATCTGGGCAAAACATAGAGACTTCTTAATTTAAAAAAAAATTAAATTAAATTTTGAAAGTATAAAAAAAAGATACAGCAAAAACCAGTTAAATTCAAGAGTAATGGAAAACATGTAATAATGCTAGGCTCTAACTACCAACTGCCAGCAGAAAGTTGACCAACTTGACGGTTGCATTGTAATTTCCCCAACTCCCGACATAGGTTATACTACAAGAATCGAGTTGTAAAAGAACTCAGACTAGCAACTGGACAGTTGTAGAAGTCTTGACAGCAGAAAGTTGGCCAACTTTCTGCTGGCAGTTGGTAGTCTGAACTTAGCATAATTTCATTAAAATTGACTACCAGTAAATCCTGATCACAATATGATCTGTATAAAGAAGCCCTTAGATTCCATACAATTTTAACCATGAACCCAATTCAGCATAATCTTAAGTGTAATATAAGCAATATACACCTATTTGTAAGAATAATACAACTTTTATATCATGGAAGCTGGCACATATATTAATTTCAACATACATGCATATAACAATGTCTTAAGTCAAACAAATACAAGAAAGAAATATCAGTACTTACAATTATGAGCTGAGCTAATTATGGTAAAAACAATATGGTGGTTATTTAATTAAATGAAGCAATAATCAATTTTAATTTTATGTCGAAATCACAGATTCTTATTGAAAGCAAACAAAATGATACAATAAGGTAAACATATTATCAAGATATGACCAGAGTCAACAGACAAGCATAAAATAAAAGTAAAAGCTAAGAACAATGAAGAAGCACTAACCACAGTCAATAAACACAAATTTAATTATGTCTCTAGGAAGAGACTTAGATACACTGGACAATGAAAGAAACACACACAGTAATTTACTTCAGTTTTCTTTAATTTATTTAAAACTATTCAGTTTAAATCCTTATAGTTTTTGTATCAATTAAAATTATAAATATTCAGTGTAAAAAATTTAACCTTATTTTGAGTCATTTGAATTATTAATATGTATATGTATATGTATATGTATATGTATATGTATATGTATATGTATATGTATATATTTAATATTTGTATTTGTTTTGTTGTTCACTATGGATAAATAAATTAATTAGAAATTACTTTTGTCCCGAACAGGATATCTGGTGCAAACAAAACCCATGCCCAGGATGGGTGTGCCTGAACTTTCAGTAAATATAGGCATGACATAACTACCCTTCCCTTGCCTGGTATACTACTACAAAACCCATGCCCAGGATAGGCGTACCTGAACTTTCTGTAAATACAGACATGACATAACTACCCTTCCCTTGCCTGGTATACTACTACTTATACTTATATTAATATGAGTCACAAGTGGATTTCACTTATTTAGAGACAATTTGGACCCTGCACAAAACAACAAAAGACTATGATGCTAAGGTCGACGACAGTCACTTTTCGCACCCTTGTTTTGGATTTGTACACAATAAATATAACAGATCTCACCATAATTTCAATTCAAATTCGTATTTCATAAAGAGTAAAATAAAATTAAAAAAAATTATAATGTTTTCTTCAAATACAGTTAGATGCTTTAGGAATTCTCAAACAAACAATTTTAAATAGCAATTTTGCAAAGGAATTTCCCAGTGGTCTAAAAACGGAAACATCGTGTACCAATTTACTGTTATTGTAAGAAGATGTAAAGTAACATCTTTTGACTACTGACATGATTCAAATTCAAAACTAGCTATATTATTAAAATGCTTTGCTACATGGAAACAAAAAAACCCTGTTTTCTTACATTAACCCGTGTCAAAATAGTTACGAGAGTAGGCAACACCATTTACAGGTTGATATGTGTTTATTTTTTAATTTTAGACAAAATATTAAATTTAAGTTTTAAAAGATGAAAAAAAGAAGAAAAGTACTATTCATCAAATATATCATTTGGATATGTTAGTGTTACCTTTATTGTGAATGAAAACAATACAAGGATGCAAGTGACTGTAGTCAAACATAGTATTTTACTGAACATTTGAGAATTCTGGATAACAGAATTGTGCTTTCAAACTGGCAGTGATATTTGGGGGGTCTTCATTTTTAGAGATATTATTTTGAAATAATCTTTGTCCATCTTTGCTATAAAAAAACCTTTTTATTTCTGAAACAGACCATAAAAGAAAAACGAAAAGTAAAACCCAAAGAAAAAATGTTATGAAGTACAATTTCAAGGTTATCAATAATTACTTAAAACTGAGGTTATTGAAAGTCTTAATGCATTGACTGAATAAAATACTGATATATATATATATACGACTTAGGCCCAAAAACACACTGGCTATGGGGCTGGGGCTGGGGCTGGGGCTGGGGCTGGCTCTGGGGCTGGGGCTGGGGCTGGGGCTGGGGCTGGGGCTGGTGAATATGGTACCAGTCAAAAATAAAACACATTGAATCAAATGTGACAAAACACACCACGTCTGTGCTGGCGTGAACTACAGATCTGGCAACAGACGACATAGAACATGCGCTATATTTTAACACTGCCAGACTGGCAGCTGCACAATGTTCGAGATCCATTTTTTTTCCTTCTTAATAAACAACAGGAAAGAAGATATATTAAGCAACGTGGAATTATCGTAATTGTTGCTGATGTTTACAGAAGAAAATAAATCCAAAGATATAAATGTAGTCGATTAACAGATACAGATGCGAAAATACACCACACATGGAGTCTTTGCCATACTCGCCAGACCCAGACCAGGATTCAGATCCAGACCCAGACCCGAGCCAGACCCAGACCCAGACAAGGATCCAGACCCAGACCCAAACCAGGATCCAGACCCATACCCATACCCAGACCAGGATCCAGGATCCAGAGCCATACCCAGACCAGGATCCAGAGCCAGAACCAGAACAGGATCCAGACCCAGAACAGGATCCAAACCCAGACCCACACCAGGATCCAGAGCCAGACCCAGACCTGGTGTGTTTTGGACCTAGTCTTGGTCCATCCATTATGAACAGTCTGTGTAAACTGTCTCTAGTCACTAATCCCTGAAAAGTATACACAATCTCATAAAACCAATATGAACAACATGTTAGTTGCAATAAATAACAGATAATTAATTTAATGAACAACACTTTTAAAAAAACACCACTGACCAATTCAAGTACAAATTACAAGATAAATGAATTAGGGGGCATACTTTTAGTACGTACGCATTTTTGGGGGGTTGAAAATTTAAGAGCCATTTTGCGTACGCTTGCGTACGGCGGGTGTGTGTGTGTGTGTGTGTGTGTGTTATTAGGGTAAAATTAAAATATATATATATAGTTAATTTGATTATTTACTGACGTTCTAGATCGTCGGCGCCTGTTTTGTTCGCCATACTAACCCTTTGCGTCATTCCACTGGAGGAGGGTGTACGGTTGAAACAATGGATGAAGGGCCGGATGCCTATGAGGCCATTCATGATGATCCTGAACACCTCAATGGCGACGCAGTCTTAACTGAGGAAGCAGAGCCTGTATTTGCACCGCTGATCTACAGAAATATTTTTGAGGCCCTTGGTGTACCTTGGGAGGCATTGGATGAATAACACTACAAATTTTCTCATTGATCTAGGCAGTCCTATTGTTTATCAATATTTTGTTGTCATGTGCCCAAAAAAGTTGTACCTACTGGTACTAAGTTCCGACTTTTAGGTTTATAGTTCCGAGTTAGTTCCAGTTTTATAGTTTTGTGATTAAATCATTAAACATGATTTGAATTTTTTTGTAATTAAAACAGAGCAGACGTTTCGGTTTATAATACATTTAGAAACATTTTATTCGTCGTCAAGCGTTGTTTAATACATTTGTACAATGAGCAGTATTCATTAATTATAGTATACCATGATGACATCGACGGTGGCATTGTCTACATTTACTGGTACTGACTGACGATTTTTTGCGTATGTACGCAAGGGGGGGTATGGGCACTGGCGTACGCATGCGTACGGGGGGGGGGGGGGAGAGGGGGTGCAAAAAATCGGAAAATTGTGCGTACGTACTAAATGGATGACCCCTTAATTGAATCTGATATTTAAAGATGGATACTGGACTTCAGTTAAAGGGTAGGGTCAAAATTAATTTTTCTGTTTCACCAACAGAAAAAAAGCCCAAACCCTTATGAAGCCTGCTCCATTCAATATCCATGTTCCAAAGAAAAACAATTTTGTACATTTTCATGTTTTCATCTTCTACTTTGTTGGCCTAATTTACAGATATAAAGTTAATTCTAATAATTAAAACTGGAAATGACCTTTGTTTTGTCAATACAATTTGATAATAAATCGTATTTGTACAATTGTTTTAAAAATCACACCTGTTTGTTAATACAACTTGATAATAAATGTTATTTGTACAATATTAGAAACATTTTTAACTTATGAGTTTAACTAGCAACAAATACAAGCAAGTTTTACAACTGTGAAAGAAAAAAAAATCGACTTGAACAATAGATCTCATCACTGTAAAGCTAATGGGTCTTTTTTAATTATGACATCTTAACACAAACATCAGCAACAAAAATACAGGTCCATGTAACACTGATAATACAATCTATATACAAAATGTATTCGGAACAAAACAAAACAATGCAACCTAATATTAATTATCACACATTAAATCCATGAAGCTGGAAGAAGGGACACAACTCTGGGAAACTAGAAATGGAAGAGTTATCCAGGGATTTACCAGGCATTTTTTTCAACAGGGTCCCATTATCTGTTGTAATTTGGAAAATTAGTGTGAGTAAATCATACTTGGTATACTTTTTTTTATGTCACTGAATGATGCAGTACACCACTTTTACATTAATTTATCACAACAGACATAATTATATATATATGTGTGTGTGTGTGTGTGTGTATGTATGTATGTATATATACATAAATACATACATACATACATACATATATACATTTGTAATTTTTAATATGTAAACATTTGTAATTTTCAATGCCACTTTTGTTTTTAAAAGGGCCTACATTCGGACCCACAGAACGCCTGGATCAATCCCTGTTCTCTCTCTATCTTACATTTGGCACTGATGCATAAAGAATAATTTAAATATTTTTAATGATATCAGACAAAAAATACAAAATTAATAATAATACTCAGGAACTTTAATCTACATTTGGTAATTCTGACACCGTCTTCATGTTAAACCGAAAAGACGGTATGAAGAAGTAGTAAAATAATTAGCCAAATGTTAACACTGCTCTGCGTCACTGAATGCAGTGAAGTTTCTTATAAATATTTAAAAAAAAAAGAAAAAAAGTAAAAGTAAAAATATTGGCCATTTTATAAAATAAAACCGTACTCCAAAAGAAGAAGCCAGAGTTGTGTCCCCTGCGAGTAAAAGTACTGGTACATGTCACATAAAAGGAATGTAATAATGAACATAAGAGACAGAAATTGTTGTTGTTAAAAGGAAGAGACCGTTATAAAAATGCGCTAGGATTGGCTCTGGGGTCCTTTTGGTTCCGGTACCGCATGGCAAGCCATACTCCAATGATCTGAAAATACAACAAGGTCAAAGTTAAAGGTGCAGACACTAGTTTCAGCCCGTAAAAAAAGGGACACTTAATTTATTTAATCTACAAACCTGTAACACACATTTGGATATGGTTATAACAGAGAGAAGCTAAAGTATGTGATGTTTTAACAGGGAAATACCGTCTAAAATAACTAGAGTGTGCCTCATTAACCAGTACTTCTTAGACAACATTTGGATATGGTTATAACAGAGAGAAGCTAAAGTCTGCGATGTTTAAACAGGGAAATACCGTCAAAAGTAACTAGAGCGTGTATCATTAACCTTACTTCTTAGACGACATTTGGATATGGTTATAACAGAGACAAGCTAAAGTCTGTGATGTTTAAACAGGGAAATACCGTCAAAAGTAACTAGAGCGTGTATCATTAACCTTACTTCTTAGACGACATTTGGATATGGTTATAACAGAGACAAGCTAAAGTCTGCGATGTTTAAACAGGGAAATACTGTTAACTAGAGATTGTCTTATTACCCATTACTTCTTAGACGAACTTTGTGTTTTTTAAAAATTAGGGTAAGTTGCTTTAAAGTTAGTTTTGTTTAACAATGCCACAAGAGCTACTGGATGTCAAACATCTGGTAATTCTGACAGTCTTCAGCTGAAGTTTGTTTTGTTTAACAATGCCACAAGAGCTACTGAATGTCAAACATCTGGTAATTCTGACACAGTCTTCAGTTGAAGTTTGTTTTGTTTAACAATGCCACAAGAGCTACTGAATGTCAAACATCTGGTAATTCTGACACAGTCTTCAGTTGAAGTTTGTTTTGTTTAACAATGCCACAAGAGCTACTGAATGTCAAACATCTGGTAATTCTGACACAGTCTTCAGTTAAAGTTTGTTTTGTTTAACAATGCCACAAGAGCTACTGAATGTCAAACATCTGGTAATTCTGACACAGTCTTCAGTTAAAGTTTGTTTTGTTTAACAATGCCACAAGAGCTACTGGATGTCAAACATCTGGTAATTCTGACAGTCTTCAGCTGAAGTTTGTTTTGTTTAACAATGCCACAAGAGCTACTGGATGTCAAACATCTGGTAATTCTGACAGTCTTCAGCTGAAGTTTGTTTTGTTTAACAATGCCACAAGAGCTACTGAATGTCAAACATCTGGTAATTCTGACACAGTCTTCAGTTAAAGTTAGCTTTGTTTAACAATGCCACAAGAGCTACTGGATGTCAAACATCTGGTAATTCTGACAGTCTTCAGTTGAAGTTTGTTTTGTTTAACAATGCCACAAGAGCTACTGGATGTCAAACATCTGGTAATTCTGACAGTCTTCAGTTAAAGTTTGTTTTGTTTAACATTGCCACAAGAGCTACTGAATGTCAAACATCTGGTAATTCTGACAGTCTTCAGTTGAAGTTTGTTTTGTTTAACAATGCCACAAGAGCTACTGGATGTCAAACATCTGGTAATTCTGACAGTCTTCAGTTAAAGTTTGTTTTGTTTAACATTGCCACAAGAGCTACTGAATGTCAAACATCTGGTAATTCTGACAGTCTTCAGATGAAGTTTGTTTTGTTTAACAATGCCACAAGAGCTACTGAATGTCAAACATCTGGTAATTCTGACACAGTCTTCAGTTAAAGTTTGTTTTGTTTAACAATGCCACAAGAGCTACTGGATGTCAAACATCTGGTAATTCTGACAGTCTTCAGTTGAAGTTTGTTTTGTTTAACAATGCCACAAGAGCTACTGGATGTCAAACATCTGGTAATTCTGACATAGTCTTCAGTTAAAGTTTGTTTTGTTTAACAATGCCACAAGAGCTACTGGATGTCAAACATCTGGTAATTCTGACAGTCTTCAGTTGAAGTTTGTTTTGTTTAACAATGCCACAAGAGCTACTGAATGTCAAACATCTGGTAATTCTGACAGTCTTCAGATGAAGTTTGTTTTGTTTAACAATGCCACAAGAGCTACTGGATGTCAAACATCTGGTAATTCTGACAGTCTTCAGTTGAAGTTTGTTTTGTTTAACAATGCCACAAGAGCTACTGAATGTCAAACATCTGGTAATTCTGACAGTCTTCAGATGAAGTTTGTTTTGTTTAACAATGCCACAAGAGCTACTGGATGTCAAACATCTGGTAATTCTGACAGTCTTCAGTTGAAGTTTGTTTTGTTTAACAATGCCACAAGAGCTACTGAATGTCAAACATCTGGTAATTCTGACAGTCTTCAGATGAAGTTTGTTTTGTTTAACAATGCCACAAGAGCTACTGGATGTCAAACATCTGGTAATTCTGAGTCTTCAGCTGAAGTTTGTTTTGTTTAACAATGCCACAAGAGCTACTGAATGTCAAACATCTGGTAATTCTGACACAGTCTTCAGTTAAAGTTAGCTTTGTTTAACAATGCCACAAGAGCTACTGGATGTCAAACATCTGGTAATTCTGACAGTCTTCAGTTGAAGTTTGTTTTGTTTAACAATGCCACAAGAGCTACTGGATGTCAAACATCTGGTAATTCTGACAGTCTTCAGTTAAAGTTTGTTTTGTTTAACATTGCCACAAGAGCTACTGAATGTCAAACATCTGGTAATTCTGACAGTCTTCAGATGAAGTTTGTTTTGTTTAACAATGCCACAAGAGCTACTGAATGTCAAACATCTGGTAATTCTGACACAGTCTTCAGTTAAAGTTTGTTTTGTTTAACAATGCCACAAGAGCTACTGGATGTCAAACATCTGGTAATTCTGACAGTCTTCAGTTGAAGTTTGTTTTGTTTAACAATGCCACAAGAGCTACTGGATGTCAAACATCTGGTAATTCTGACATAGTCTTCAGTTAAAGTTTGTTTTGTTTAACAATGCCACAAGAGCTACTGGATGTCAAACATCTGGTAATTCTGACAGTCTTCAGTTGAAGTTTGTTTTGTTTAACAATGCCACAAGAGCTACTGAATGTCAAACATCTGGTAATTCTGACAGTCTTCAGATGAAGTTTGTTTTGTTTAACAATGCCACAAGAGCTACTGGATGTCAAACATCTGGTAATTCTGACAGTCTTCAGTTGAAGTTTGTTTTGTTTAACAATGCCACAAGAGCTACTGGATGTCAAACATCTGGTAATTCTGACATAGTCTTCAGTTGAAGTTTGTTTTGTTTAACGACTACTTACCATTTGTGACACCCAATAGGCGACATGTATTTTTGTGCTGGGGGTGTCGTTAAACATTCATTCATTCATTGTTTAACGACACCACTAAAGCACATTGATTTATTAATCATTGGATATTGGATGTCAAACATTTGGTAATTCCGATAAATAAATCTCAGAGCAAACCACCTGCTACATTTTTCCTTTTTATAAGCACCCTGCCACAAACAGGATAACACATACCACGGCCTTTGATATACCAATCGTGGTGCACTGGCTGGAACAAGAAATAGCCCAATGGGCCCACCGATGGGGATTGATCCTATGAGCATTTATTTTACAAACCAATCAAAACACAAAGTGCAGTTTAGCATTTCACTATTACTATCTCCATTTTTTTCCCTCCACAGACACGCTTCAAACATTTTAATTTTATATTTACTCAAAATTATTGTGAATTGTTACACTGGGAGCAATTGCTTTCCTACATAATGTCAGCAGAGCAGTTTCTTGCTCACCATCCATTTCAAACTATAAGCATTGCACACAGTGTAGTTGTCTTTTGAAGTTATGGTACAAAGTACTATATTAAGTAAAACATTGTAGACGATTAACATATATACAGTGAAACCCCCCTAAACCGGACACCCTCGGGACCAAGTAAAAAGTCCAGTTTTAATAGGTATTTGGTTTACAGAGGAACTCTTCTGTACAGATATTTATAAAGGGGTCGTGTAAAACGTCCAGTTTTGAGGGAATTCCGGTTTACAGAGGATCCAGTTTTGAGGTGTTTCACTGTATTAAAAAAAAAAAATACAAAAAAAAAATACATGTATGTTGAATGGCTAACAAACGCTAGAATGTTAACAGTAATTTCTACAGATATTTTATCAGGGGTGGGAATTGGTGAACTGTAGAAAAGAGGAAATCTAGAGGGGTCACGGAAATTCTTGAAATCCTGGGTTAAAATCTGTGCCATCTAACACATTTTGGAGGAAAGGACGATTTAAAATGTAAGGAAACGAAATGTTCCATGAGAGGAAAACAGCTGATCCAAGGAGAATTCCCATCCCTGTTTTATGCCCCTGCGGCAAATTGTTAACATTAAGCTATTACTGTGTTAGTATATTACAACAACAATATATTACAGTAGAACTCAGAACAATAATGCATGCATAATGAAAGAAAAATCAACTTAATAAAGAATTTTTTTTTAAATGCATGCACAATATTTGCTGTACATGCATGTACCTCATACTGTGTGTATGTATATTCCTATAGTAAACACAACAGAATGTCAAGTGGGACATAACACCTCGATGACATTGACAGGCACACTACAAGCTTACAGGAATGTCAACCAAACGGGTTATGTGATATAAATTAAAAATTTATTATGGGCAATAAATAAGATATTAAACTCGCTACCATTTCATATCATGTTATGTCCCTCGTGAAATAATTTCCGTCAATATCTAGACATGGTAGGAAATGAAAGCTTGTTTGACATCCTATACAACTGGAACATCACTTTAGCTTTGTGTTGATGCAAAATCCCCTCCCCCATACTTCTGCCCCCCACTATGAGGCTGTGACCCGCCATTAGCGATTGTGAACTCCACCAATTCCAGATATGATTTCAACTGGCATGTACAAAACGTGAAAATGTAAGTGTTTATGCCTAACTCTTAGTAATTCTATATAAATAAATAAAGAAATATGGCTTCTACATAAGTTCAAAACGTTCTGGGAGACAAAACTGTGAGCATGCATGCCTTATCATGTACAACACATACATGTATGACACGTGCAGATTACAGCTGTAACGATACGGTGATACAATGTCACATCAAGATATACTAGGGCCACGATACGATACATCCAATCAGGACCGCTGTATTACGATACAATACAATACATTCATGTTTTAATAATTTTTGGTAAAAAAAAATTGAAGCCGAAATTTACGAACTTAAGAAAAAAACATGCACATTAGATAAATGAAAACGTAATTTCGACGTTCAGTTGATGGAATTCCCAAGCATTAGGTTATCATGTTTTATAAACTTGTACTAAACAGTTTAATTATTGATGATTGATATGAAAAGTTAAGTATCACGATATGATATGTATCGCGACCCAAGTATCGGGATATGTATATCGTGACCTTCCGTATCGTTACAGCTCTGATGTAGATATAATGGGAATACTGGTATGTTTGGAAGGGAGAAGCAATTTAACATGCAAATACATAAACATCTGCAGTACATGATGCAACTACATTATGAACCACCCACCCATAGTTGTTTTTTGCTGACAGTCGCTGTCATAGATGTTCATTTCAATGCATGATTTATTTTTTTTAACAAAATACATTAAAAAAATATATATATATATATATAAATTAAAAAAAATTAAATATTAAAAAGAAACTTCAATTACATTATTGTTCAATTTGTTCACATGCACTGTGATGAACATCCATAGGTGCAACTGTAGACCAAGTTAAATAGGACATATAGTTTTTGAAAAGTGGAACAAAACATTGCTCCCACCTGTATCTTGCAATTTTACATGTACTTTGTAAACTTTTAATTATGCATTTGAAGCAACTTAAAATTAAATTTAAAAACTTCTGAAATAGAAAATTATCGAATAAAATAAACCATATTATTGTATGTGATATGGGCATGATGTTTATTGAATTCAGTACACAATTACCCTTTTCTCTGAAATAAAATGCATGTAAATATTAGTATAACATTTTGAAACGTATAAAAATTAAACTTTTGAAGTGTAACCAACATGTGCTAGGGCATGTAAATATTTTTTAGTATTTTTAATTAAAACATTGAGCATGTAAATATAATTAGTATATTTAAAAATTAACGTTAAAAGTATGTATATTATGAACATAAAAATAAAATAAAAGTGGCATTTCTTAACCACCAGAGGCATCCAACCACCAGAATGACTGAGGCAAAACAAATGTTTCTTCAAGGTACCAAGCAGAATCCAGGTGTTTTTTTAACACACCCATTGGTGAGTAGTAAGTACATCATTTGTTAATTTTGGATAACACATACATGTTAACACATATATGAGCGATAACATTTTAGAGACATACGACTGGCTGCTCTTAGGTGATGACCAGGGCCCCGTTCCATGAAGCAATCTGAGCGCTAAGATCGCCTTAAGTGCATATCCACCATATGCACATAAGGTGATATTAGTGCTAAGATCACTTCGATGAAAAGGACCATCCAATGAAAACAAATTGAAGTCGAATTGATCACTTCGTGACATACAAGTTAACCTGAAATTTATTTGTCTGTGATGAACAAATTAACTATAAGTGCTAGGGCTGTAAAATAAGTTTTAGTTGGGAAAAGGCGTTTAAATTTATCTTAAACAGAGTTTTTTTACCCAGGATATGTAAGAAATAGAATTCTACATCCATGTGCATTAGATACCATTTTAGTGTTTCTGCCAGAAATAAATTTTTGGGTATGGCACTATGGAATTGAATGCAACCAAAGTCAACAGGGGTTATGAAGGGCATCTCCCCCCCCCCCCCCCAAAAAGGGTTACGTTTAAGAAACTAATACAGTAATGATAAGAGTAATTAATTTTGTCAAAAGGTTAACTTAACTTAAAAAAAAACATTTGGGTACGGCACTCTACCCGTTTTACCCTCTGGCAAAAACCCTGCAGATTCATCTTACAATTTGTTGTTTAAAATCACATCCAACTCGCTTTCACTTGTTAGATACGTTTTAAAACAACTTGTAAGATAAATCGTATCTAACTGCCTCTCGTGTATTATTCTCTATTTATGAAAATAAGCTGGCAAATGGCAAAGTATATCGGCCACTGCCACGTCTGTCAGATCTATCTTTTAGATTATAACACAGACCAATTAGATGGCTTAGTCAGGTGTGTAACATAGCAGAAACCTGTGAATAAACTCTCCAGCTTTGACAAATAATGAAAACATTGATCATTAGTACTATAATAATGGAGTTCATTCAACTTCAGTGATTAATAAGTCGTTCATATAGTGAACTAATTAAAAAACTTTACAGTTAAAAAACCCAAAAACATCTACAGATGTAGGTAACATTTTCTCATCGGATATTTTAGTTTGTAATTCTGTATAAGCCATCGGACATAAGGCTGGCAGGTACTGGGTTCGCAGCCTGGAACCGGCTCCCACTCGGAGAGAGTTTTAACGACTTAATGGGCAGGTGTAAGACCACTACACTCTTTTTTTGTCTCACTAACCACTAACAACTAACCCACTGTCCTAGCCGAGATGTGTGCCCAGGATAACATGCTTGGACCTTAATTGGATATAAAAACGAAAATAACTTGAAATGAAAATGAAATAATGTTATTCTGTTATATTTTAATTCCATATTGCCCTAAAATACATTTCAGAGGTCTAATTTTTCACATCCTATCCCGAAGTTTTCCGTAACTCTCCAGGTGTTGTCAAGTATCTTATTTCTAGCAGACCATATATTTTTTTCCAGCAGGCCATACTTTTTTTCCAGCAGGACATATTTTACTTCCTGTTTCAAGCCCTCAATTATGAACTCTGTATTTGATTCAGGTCGAGCATTAAAATAAATTTATCCTGCAACTACTGTTTCTGTTGACAGATTATGATGACTAACTAAAGCAAAGTCATAAACGTATACTAGCAGATTATGACTTTTGACGTCACTCATATGACGTCACATGCATAGCTACATTATAAAATTGCTCATTTGACCTCTAAGTTATCGTACAATGTGGCTGAAATAACAGATAATAATAACTTTTCCCCTTAATTTTTATGGTCTGCAGGATAAAGATAATAACTAGTTAATGACATCGGATATCTGCTTTATCATGTTCAGGTCGAATGAGAAATTCTGCTCAAAAGAGCCTCGCGGAATTTCCCATTCTTAAATTCACAGGATAAAGCAGATATCCTACGTCATTAACTAGTTATTATCTACATATTAACAGTGAACTCTAATGCTTCATTAAAAGGGTCAATGCATGGATTTATCCCAGATATTTCGCCAGGATTCTATGTCTAATAAGATTAGGAAAATTAGCGCTAGTAAACCATACTTTGGGTATGTTTTAAGACTCAACTGAATGATGCAGTACACCACTGTTAAATTAATGTATTATAACAGACTTAATTAAATACATATTTCGGGAATGTTTAGCATAAAAATTAGGATTATTTTGTTGCCACTTTCTTTTGGAATGAGGCTTAAATGTTCGGACTAACAGAATGCTTGGATAAATCCCTGAAATGTCATTTAAATGGTCGGACTCGTAGAACGCCTGGATAAATCACTGAAATGTCATTTAAATGGTCGGACTCATAGAACGCCTGGATAAATCCCTGAAATGTCATTTAAATGGTCGGACTCATAGAACGCCTGGATAAATCCCTGAAATGTCATTTACATGGTCGGACTCATAGAACGCCTGGATAAATCCCTGAAATGTCATTTAAATGGTCGGGACTCATAGAACACCTGGATAAATCCCTGAAATGTCATTTAAATGGTCGGACTCATATAACGCCGGAATAAATCCCTGAAATGTCATTTAAATGGTCGGGACTCATAGAACGCCTGGATAAATCCCTGAAATGTCATTTAAATGGTCGGACTCATAGAACGCCTGAATAAATCCCTGAAATGTCATTTAAATGGTCGGGACTCATAGAACGCCTGGATAAATCCCTGAAATGTCATTTAAATGGTCGGACTCATAGAACGCCTGGATAAATCCCTGAAATGTCATTTAAATGGTCGGACTCATAGAACACCTGGATAAATCCCTGAAATGTCATTTAAATGGTCGGACTCATAGAACGCCTGGATAAATCACTGAAATGTCATTTAAATGGTCGGACTCATAGAACGCCTGGATAAATCACTGAAATGTCATTTAAATGGTCGGACTCATAGAACGCCTGGATAAATCACTGAAATGTCATTTAAATGGTCGGGACTCATAGAACGCCTGGATAAATCACTGAAATGTCATTTAAATGGTCGGACTGAAATGTCATTTAAATGTACAGTGAAAGCTCTCAAAACCAAAGGGTGTCTGGTTTAGAGGGGTACACTGTACATTAATTTGATTCTGCTTGGTACCTGAAAACGAACAGAAAAGAAAAACTGAGTGAAGATAGAAGCCTGGAAATGAGGGTAGACTTGCTGCAGCAGCAGAAAGTTTGATAATACCTTGGCAACTAGCACACACACATGAATTATAGAAATGATCTTGGGTTAGCCCGAGGATCCTTTTGGTTACGATAACGCACGGTTATCCACACACCAAAAATCTGAAATTGATGCAATCAAAACAGCCTCAAATTTTAAATTTATATTACTTTTACCTAAACTGAAAATATATTATATAACTTATTAGTATTTCTACTTAAACACAAGTACTTAGTAAGTTTAAATCTGAAATTGATGCAATCAAAACAGCCTCAAATTTTTAAAAAATTTTTAACCTATATCCAAAATATAATACATAACTTATTAGTATTTCTACTTAAAGACAAGTACTTAGTAAGTTTAAATCTGAAATTGATGCAATCAAAACAGCCTCAAATTTTTTTATTTTTTTTTAACCTATATCCAAAATATAATACATAACTTATTAGTATTTCTACTTAAACATAAGTACTTTCTCAGTTTAAATCTGAAATTGATACAATCAAAAACAGCCTTAAATAAAAAATATAAAACAATTTTTTTTGCCTATAGATATCTAAAATATATTACGTACCTTATTCAGAATTCTTATTAAAATACAAACACTTTGCCCATTCAAATATCTGAAATACCCAGTGTGCAAGGGAGGGAATAGAACAGCAGAAGGAATAAGATGCTTGCTTTTTTTTTTTTTACCCTTTGATCCATTGCAAAGAAGTAAAGAAATGGATTTGCTAAACTACCTCATGGGACATGGTGTTTTGTCTGTTTACGATAACGTAGCGTTAGCCAAACTCCAATGATCTGAAATAATTATAAACCTTGCAAATACAGTCTTCTTAACAATAACTTCATTCAGGTTATATTGTACAAAAAGTATATTTATGGGGGCAGGGGGGTGGGGGGAGGGGGGGTGGGGCGTATAGCATTTTATTAAACTCAAGAACTTCATTAACCACTCATATTCGCAGAACAAAAACACAATCACAAATTTGACAGCACATCTGCTCAAGTAATATCATCTATTACTATATTCAAAATGGAAAAAAACACAATTCTGCCTGGCATTTTCATTTGTTGTACTCTTAAATTTTACAGGAGTCTACAAACTGTACTAGAGAAGCAATGGGGAAACAACTCTAGTGGAGCAGTGGAGATAACCGAACCAAACACAACACAAATCAAGGTACAAATATTTACTGTTTATAAAATTGTATGGACTAGATTTTATGTTCGAATTTCCAAGTCATTCAAATCTTGGTCAATTATTTGCATACATCAAAACAGAATTATCCTCATTTCTGTAAGTTAATGCACAAACATACATTATTGACTAACAATAAACTAGTTGTCAATTTGAGGGAAGTTAGGCATTTGCTAGGACTAAATAGAAAAACAAAATATATTGATGTGTATGCCACTGACTTTTAGCATAATGTACTTAAAGATTGTTTTGTTTAATGACACCACTAGAGCACACTGATTTAATAATAATTGGCTATTGGCTATCAAATATTTGGTAATTTTGACATTCAGTCAGATTACTGAGGAAACATGCTACATTTTTTCATTAGTAGCAAGAGATCTTTTATTTGCACCATCCTACAGACAGGATAGCACATACCACAGCCTTTGATATACGTCGTAGTGCACTGGCTGGAACAAGAAATAGTTACTTGATGCCCATACGTAAGTAGCATCAGCTGGTGTTGAAGAAAACACATGTATCTAAGGAACAAATAATAAGGGGTGGGGGTGGCATATGGATCAAAGGAATAATTTATAAAGTAAATTCAAGGGAAATCCCTTTGATCATAACCCGATTATACATTCTGTTAGTAGGTGAGAAATAAATATTTAAATGGCATTAATTTCATACACAGCAACCATGCTAAAAGCAGTTTTATAATGTGAATACAAACTTGTATGTAATACTTAGCACTATGAATAAATAAAACGTTTCTAAAAATAATGTTAAAAACTAAAAAAAGAAAAAAAAGAACATAACTACATAACTAACATGTGCAAATCTCACATAAAACCTTATGATTAATATTTAAAAACACCAAATAAAGTAAAAGACCTTTGCATTGCAAAATAATGTTTATCGCAAAAAAACAAAACCCATAAACCTTAACCAGAGGAAATGTTGATTCATGGACGTCAATTTTTTTAAAAATAAAAATGGGCATAATATTTCTCATGATGAAAACATAACAAAAAACCCAGACAGTCCCTACACATAACCCAGAAGTAAAAAAAGAAAGACAACTATCTTACATGCATGTGTATATTTAGTTTGGGTTTTTTAAACTTAAATAACAGAGAAGTTTTTGTTTCATAACACCTAAGCACATTTTGAAACACATCTTCATTGTATTTAGGCCTAACATGGTGATTGTGTCACTTCAAGCAGTAAACTTGGGGATTTCTGGGAGTTTTAAGATTCTGCCAGAATTGTAAAACTTATGTAATGTATTTTAAGATTCCATCCCATGCTTTCAATCCAAAATGTGGGTTTCACAGAAGAACAGAATCCTGTTAAATTTGCTTGTCTAGAAAATGTCTTCAAATAAGAATAGAGCCAATAAAGAGGAATTCATAATTAATCTAAATTTGTAAAGTAAAGATTAAGCTAGTTCTTTTCGGAGGAGGGGGTTAAACATTTATAAATACATTTTAATTATGAATTAAAATTAAAATTAAAATTAACTGACATGCATTCAGACGAATAGCCAAAGGTGTAAGTCTGACTATGTTTGATTGGTCTCGGACTTATAATCCGGGAAAATAGGAGCTGACAACAAGGAAGGAAGGAAATGTTTTATTTAACGATGCACTCAACACATTTTATTTACGGTTATATGGCATCGGACATATGGTTAAGGACCACACAGATATTGAGAAAGGAAACCTGCTGTCGCCACTACATGGGCTACTCTTCCGATTAGCAGCAAGGGATCTTTTATTTGCGCTTCCCACACAGGGTAGCACATACCACAGCCTTTGAAATACCAGTCGTGGTGCACTGGCTAGAATGAGAAATAGCTCAATGGGTCCACCAATGGGGATCGATCCCACACCGACCGCGCATCGAGTGAGCCCTGTACCACTGGGCTACGTACCGCTCCGCAAGCTGACAATAAAGATATAATGTAAACCAGAATGCTAAATATTGCCTTTTCTTTCGTACCAAATTTTAAAAAAGCTGACTTAAGTGTAAAATTTCACTCCTGGCCCAGTTGAAAATTAACAACTATATGCATCTATGATCTCCATATTGTAAAATGGTGGTTTGTTACTCAATATGTTGCAAGATAATAATAATGTTAAAAACAAGAAGAAAAAAAAAAAAATGTTAACCAAAAAACATAAACCCTTTTAATTGTGTTAGTGTTTTCATTGGTTACATAAAGGTACCATAGTACTGAACCAAATAACTTCCAGCTGGGTCAAAGTTCGAGGTGTACCCAACTTTTGATAGAGAAGTTGACACCATAAATCCTGTGATTGGTAATAAATGTGAGTGTGTTGAATGTAAAAATAATAGTTTCCATCTCGACAAAAAATGTATGCAATTTTATTTCATCTAGTACCACTGTCAAGTAGCCTTGTGCTTGAAACATGCATGGGATAACTGTAAAAAAAAAAAGTACCTAAGTTTTATGTGGAACTGGAATAGTCATAAACGCTACCCATTATCTCTGAAATGAGCAGCTTGACCCTAATTTTTTCTCTGATTTACTCTAAGAGTGAAGGGTGGTAGTATTTATATCTGTGGTGTTTATATCTGTGGTGTTTATATCTGTAGTATTTATATCTGTGGTGTTTATATCTGTGGTGTTTATATCTGTGGTATTTATATCTGTGGTATTTATATCTGTGGTGTTTATATCTGTGGTGTTTATATCTGTGGTGTTTATATCTGTGGTGTTTATATCTGTGGTATTTATATCTGTGGTATTTATATCTGTGGTGTTTATATCTGTGGTGTTTATATCTGTAGTATTTATATCTGTGGTGTTTATATCGATTAATACGCTGCAGGTGTAGTTTTAGCCACATATTTTACTATTGTCATCTATGGGATTTGATTTTTAGTAACAGAGCTTCTAGATTACGGTAGCCCCACTCCTATGGCTAGTGATATTCAATGCTGGGCTAGTAAATAACTACAATTGTCATGCCTGACGGCTAGTGAAAACAAGTCAAATGCTGCATTCTATTTTGTAAATATATATATATATATCCTGCCCCACCACCACCACCAAGTGTTAGTGTTTTTAAGCTCTGTCTCCCTTTTAGGTGACATATCTGATTATTACTATTATTTAGTAAAATTGTATCAACTTAAAGTTAAGTAGGGCTAGTGAATTTTAATCGTAGCAAATAAGTTTTTAAAATCACTGATCCCATGGCTAGTTGTTTTTATAAAACTTCTAGGAGCCCTGGTAGTATACACACTGTAGCCATGAAAGAATATTATAAAAATAATAATGGGGGAAAAGCGTTGCAAAATATTGGTCGATCATAACAAGTTGTAAAATAATGATACTGTAATTTTAACAAATTGACTGTAACCAAAATGAAAAAAAAAATTAATTAAAATAATGATAATAAAAATAATATTAATTATTTCATTGGTTAGCTATCCTGTTGTTACGAAACAATTTTCAATTTTAAAAAAAATTAAATAATAAATAAATATTAATAATAATAATAATAAATTAAAAAACACTTATAATGAAAAAACATCAAAGAACACTGTGTATCACAATGTATGATGGGAGGTGTGGGTGTAGGAGGGGTGGGGCAGAAACTACCTCGGTAAAACTGAAGAACAGGCCCACTCCACCAGTAACTTTGAAAGCTGCGTGTATCTGCATCTGCAGTTTCTCCGAACATTTATCACAAGGGCAGGTCTTGGTGCCGTTCGAGTTTCCCGAACAGCAAATGGCATCGGAATCATGGCAACAACCAAGCTGAAAGAAAGGAAAGAAAGGAATGTTTAACATCACCTTGATTTGGTTTTGTAAATAATTTCAGTTTGGTCTGACGTAAGAAGAAAAGTATAAGTGTTTTGGAAATAACCAAAAAAAAATAAACTAAATTATTTTTATGTATAATTTAGAAAACAATTGGTTCAGAAATAAATAAATCACTTGTAGTAAATTCCATAGTATGGAAAAAGCAATTCCCTGTGGGTAGGACTATAGATGACATCACATAATAATGTTTTTATTTCCACTAAAGGCTTTTTTTGTATTGAATAAAAATTACTGAAAATCCTGCATTAAAAATGACATGACAGTACATACCACAGCCTATGACATACCAGTTGTGAGATCTAGATGGAATACTAGAACATCTACTACTAACAAAACGTTTTTTAAAAAGCAACGTGTTTACCTGCACACAAGATAGGTGAAAATAGTGAGCCATTAAAGAGGTCGACAGGACAGTACATACCACAGCCTATGACAAACCAGTCATGAGCGCTAGATGAAACATTGGAACATCTACTAACAAAATGTTTATATAAAAAACAGGGGTGGGAATTGGTGAACTGTGAAAAAGAGGAAATCTAGAGGGGTCCCTGAAATTCTTGAAATCCTACGTTAAAATCTGTGCCATCCGACACATTTTGGAGGAAAGGATGGTTAAAATGCGAGGAAACGCAATGTTCCATGAGAGGAAAACAGCTGATCCGAGGAGAATTCCCACCCCTGAAAAAAGCAAAGTACATTTACCTGCACATAAGATGAGTGACCTAGCGAGCCATTGAGGTTGACAGGATAGTACATACCACAGTTTATGACAGTTATCACAGTTGTGAGAGCTAGATAGAACACTCAACCCAAGTTGAGTTATCTACACGGCTCTGGCAAATCCACTAGCTTTTGGTCCCGCCCAGCGGATTTTGGGTCTGGGCACCAGCCAAAGTTTCTGTAAGGACTAGTGACTTTCTCAAACATTTGTCGAACACTGTATCTACGAAAATGTAAAAACAAAAAAAGGCAACATACGTTTTACCTGCACACAAGGTGGTCTGTATTACTGAAAAATATCAACTGAATTACTATAATGCATAGCGCATCAGCCAAAGTTTTTGTAAGGGCTAGGAGGTAAAAACAAAAAAGCAACGTACGTTTTGGTTCTCGCAATGTAGGTGATTAGTCGATAACTGTATCTACAAAGTACTACGAAATTTGTTAAAAAACAAATAAGACAACCTGCACACAAGGTGGGTGACCTAGAGAGCCACTGAGGAGGTTCTGTTCGTTGAAGCCACAGCACTGGAACTAGATTTACCTGCACGCAAGATGGGTGATTAGTCGAACACTGTGTCTACTAAGTACTGTAAAAACAAAAAAGGCCGACGCACGTTTACCTGCACACAAGGTGGGTGATTAGTCAAACGTATGTTTACCTGCACACAAGATGGGTGATTAGTCGAACACTGTGTCTACTAAGTATTGTAAAAACAAACAAGGCCAACGTACGTTTACCTTCACACAAGGTGGGTGACCTAGCGAACCATTGAGCAGGTCCTGATCCCTGAAGCCGCAGCACTGGAACTGGTTCTGAACGTCGTTCTTGGTCGCATCGCTCGACAGGTTCCAGCCCCTCTCCACCAGGTCCTGCTGCTGTTCCGAGTTGAACGCCAGACACGCGCACGCGAGAGAGAACTGCAGCAGGAACAGGAGGAACAGAATGATCATGTACTATACGGTGTCAAGGACAAACACGGGTACACCTGTAGGTCATAACCATCTTTAAAAAAACAGTAAAGTTTATTTTATTTGACGACGCCACTAGAGCACATTGATTTTTTTATCTTATCATCGGCTATTGGACGTCAAACATATGGTCATTCTGACAGGTTTTTTAGAGGAAACCCGCTGTCGCCACATAGGCTACTCTATTACGACAGGCAGCAAGGGATTGTTTATTTGCGTTTCCCACAGGCAGGATAGCAAAAACCATGGCCTTTGTTGAAGTAGTTATGGATCACTGGTCGGTGCAAGTGGTTTACACCTACCCATTGAGCCATACGGAGCACTCACTCAGGGTTTGGAGTCGGTATCTGGATTAAAAATCCCATGACTCGACTAGGATCCGAACCCAGTATCTACCAGCCTGTAGACCGATGGCCTAACCATGACGCAACCGAGGCCAGTAAACCAGCTTTATTACCCATATGGTTAAAAATATCTTGGTACATATCAAAGTGATACTTTTAACGTCACATGATGACGTCATCAATTAGCGCACTACAACTTTACAGGAATGTCAACAAAACGAGATGAGTGATATAAATTAAGATCGATTATTGGTAATAAATAGAATATTAAACTCAGTGTTCGAGATTAACGGTATCCCAATATCCCGGGGATACGAGAATTTAATTTTGGATACCAGACTTCAAGAACCCAGTATTCCACCGGGATGCCATATAATACTAAATTCTCAGGTGGGATACTAACATTTCAAAATCTGGGATACTGGCCAACAAATTTAATCTTGAACACTGAAACTCAGTACCACTTCGTATCATGTTTATGTTTAATATCCTATAATTATTACCCATATGGTTAAAAATATCTTGGTACATATCAAAGCGATACATCCCAGTAGAACGTCAAGTGGGACGTAACACATTTGATGTCATACGATGACGTTATCAATTGGTGCACTACAACCTTACACTGTAAGTTACAGGAACGTCAGCCAAACAAGTTGAGTGATGTAAATTAAGACCGATTATGGGTAATAAATAGGATATTAAACTCGCTACCATTTTGAATCATGTTATGTCCCTCGTGAAAACAATTGCATTGTCACTCGCTAAAGCTCGTGAAAACTGAAATTTATTTAACTCGGGACATAAACATGATATGAAATGGAAGCTCATTTAATATCCTATAATCAATAGACAAGTGGTCAAGCTATCAGCTGTACGGTGGCTAGGTAATGGGTTCATCTCCCAGTACCAGCTCTCATCCCGAGTGAAGGGAAAGAAAAAAGGTTGTTTTGTTTAACGACACCACTAGAGCACAATGATTGATTAATCATTGGCTATTGGATGTCAAAAAAGTAGGGAGAAGTGACTTCTCCCTTCCCAGGAGAAAGGGAAGACGTTTGATAAAAATAGGTGAAGTGAACATGTAAGGAATCTCATGGCTAACTCTGGGTGTGTTGAAGATTTGGCTAAATTATCTATTAAAAAATTTTAAAATGGCAAAAACATACAATTACTTTTTAACAAAATATCAATCATTACTTGAAATTAAAAGTTTGTTTTGTTTAACGACACCACTGTAGCACATTGATTAATTAATCATCTGCTATTGGATGTCAAACATTTGGTAATTCTGACTCATAGGTCATCAGAGGAAACCTGCAAAAAAAATTTCTAATGCAGCAAGGGATCTTTTATATGCACCATCCCAGACAGGATAACACATACCACAGCCTTTGATATACCAGTCTGTGTGCACACTGGCTGGAACGAGAAATAGCTCAATGGGCTCACTGACATGGATCAATCCCAAACTGACCGCGAATCAAGCGAGCGCTATGTCCTGCTCCTACTACTTGAAATTATTTTGCCAAATTAAAACATTTTGCCACTTGTTTAAAATTTGCAAGTGGTAAATTTGGTGAGTGACTGAGATAGTCCTGATTTTGAAAATTTTATGATTTAGAGACCAGATTAATTTTGCATAAATTTACCTTCCTTTAATTGATAAAAATTGATCTGTTAATGCCCTCCACACACGCACACCAAAAAAACCAAAACAAAAATACAGAAAAAACAACATTCCTTTATATATTAATAGCTTTAGGCCAGGAGAAATCCAATGCCAGCTGTTGCCATGGTCACCAAGCACAACTGGTCACGTGTTGCCATGGTCACCAAGCACAACTGGTCACATATGTGCAACTGGTGACAGCTCAATGGGAGCCACAAACACACTCTGCATTACCAGGCTTTGTGCTGTAGTGGCTAATTATGCAAAAGTTCATTTTGTTTAATGACACTACTAGTTCACATAGATTTATTAATCATCGGCTATTGGACGTCTAACACAAAATTGGTAATTTTGGCAGTCTTAGAGAGAACCTTCTAAATTTGTCCCATTAGTAGCAAGGAAACTTTTATATGCACCATCCCACAGACAGGACAGCACATATCTTTGATATACAAATCGTGATGTAATGGCTGGAATGACAAATAGCCAAATGGGCAACTAACGAGGATCGATCCCAGACAGATTGCGCATCAGGCAAACATTTTACCATTGGACTATGTCCTGCCCCTAGTGGCTAATTAAGTCACAGTGTGTTTTGCTTAATGACACCACTAGGGCACAATGATTTATTACTTATTGGAATTTGGATATCAAACGTTTAATAATTCTGATATATATTAGTGTCGGAAGAAACTCACATTTTTCATAAGCAGCAAGGGATCTTTTACATGCACTTTCAGATAGGTTAGCACATACCACTGCCTTTGATATACCAGTTGTGGGGCACTGGTTGGGATGGGGGGGAAGGAGAGAAGAAAAAAAAAACAGAGTATGGGTCGACTGAGGGTTTTGGTTTGGTTTGTTTAACGACACCACTAGAGCACACAGCTTTACTAATGGCCTTTGATATAACAGTCATGGTGCACTGGCTGAAATGAGAAATAGCTTAATGGGTCCACAGACAAGAACTGATATCAAACTGACCGTGCATCAAGCAGATGCTTTACCACTGGGTTACGTCCCACCCCTCATCTATATAGAGGATACTCCCCGAGTGTCTTGTGATATTATAATTTATCAGCGTAAGTGTAAGAAATCGGAGTGCTGATAAATTATGATATCACAAAACACGAGTGGGGTATTCTTTTTATCATCCATTATCATTCTTTTTTATTTGTGAAAATTGTGAACAATGTCTGTAATGTGGCTTGAAAGTCACTATATTTGGCAGCAGCTGAACGACAGTGGCATGACGTCATTAATGATAGGTTTAGCCCTGAAACATATACAGTGACGTAACATAAAGAAGCAATATCTCCTGAGAAAATATCTCAGGAGATATATCGCAGATTATAGTGCTAGCGATATTGCCTACAAAAGCCTTTAATGGATGATAGTGTTTTCCTTAGCTTATCTTAGCATGGTGTGGCACCATGCCTCAATAGTCTAGTGCCACCTTGCCTTAATCAGCGCCATGCTGCCCTGAGATTAAACAAGCCTTTTTCACTAATTAATTCTAAAATTGCCTTTATAAAACACCCAAAAAAGGTATTACTAATTAATAAAATATGACTTTTATATCTTTTGCATTCACTTATTACAGCAAGCAGATAAATTACATTAATGTTTATTTCAATTAATTTTTGTGTATTTTTAATGAAAAAACAAGTGCCCCGAAAATGGTAAAAATGCCCCAAAAGTGTTTGGTCTACCATGCCTTGCCAAATTTATATATATATATTATGAAAATATAGTGTATACAGATACATATGTAGCAATATATATTAAGACGGATTTAGTGCAGCATGGCTTGTTTGGAGATAGCGGTTTTATATATATTTAAAAAGAACTTTTTTTCTTATGCCATCCATCTGTCTTGTATTCTTCTTCTTCTTCTAAATCTTATCCCTTCTGATTCTCTTCTCTCTTATTCACTATTATCTCTGCTCTCATTTAAATCTCGGATCATAAAGATATATAGTTATGTTATAGATCACTGTCCATGTCCAACTATATGCATGTATTGAACTTGAGTCTTGTTTCTGTTAGTTTTGTTATTTTTAATATATTTTGTTCTTGTTTAGAACATGGATATGTATGTAAATCCGTGATTCGGGGCTCTCAACCCTGACACTGCTGTATGATTTGGGACAATAAATATTTATTTAAAAAAAGAAAGAAAAAAAAAGGTGCAATTTATTTACAATTTTTATTGAAGTGTCCTTTTCAGAGAGTTACTCCATATAATTTTTGTCTATTTTTTTGTGTGAAATAAAAGTGCCCCAAAAATTGTGAAAATGCCCCAAAAGTGTTTGGTCTACCATGACTTGCCAAATTTCTAGGGAAATTACTAGACGATATAAAAGGATACAAAGAAAAGTAAAACTTGGTGATGTTTCAGAGCTCCGATCAATCCGGTCAGTGCAATGAAGAAGAGGAAGACACCGCATGCTATCAGACTGCCGACCAATGTCAAGCTTGTCACAATGGCCGACAGTCGGCCATACGCTGCCACGCCAATCAGGATAAACGACACGAGCTAGAAGAAAAATAAAAGAACAAATTAACATAAATTCCAGGTCAAAATTGCTATTGAAAATTCTGCGTTTGAACATTACTAATTAAGCACTAGACTGTGTTAAAAAAAAAAAATCTTACTTTTTATGAAATATGGATTTGTAGTGAAATTATAGTAACATATGTTCTATTTAGTGTGTACAATGGAAGGAAGAATGAAGGAAATGTTTTATTTAACAACACACTCACATTTTATTTATGGTTATGTGGCATCGGATTTACGGATTAGCAGCAAGGGATCTTTTATATGTACCATCCAACAAGACAGGATAGTACATACCACAGCCTTTGTTAAACCAGTTGTGGAGCACTGGCTGGAACAGGAAATATCCCAATGGGCCCACCGACGGAAATTGATCCTAGATCGATTGCGCATCAAGCGAGTGCTGTACAACTGAGCTTCATGTATGTCCTGCCCTATTATTGTGTACGAAGACAAAACAATTGTGCAAAAGGTGATTGTCATCAACATTAAAGAGGACATCTTCCATCTAAAACATTTTGCATATTCAGTTAATGATTTTTGCAAATTCAAATTCTCATGGTTTCAAAAGTTTCCAATTAATGTTAAGCTGCAAAATTATGAAAGACTGATGACCAAGCTAACCGTAACCCCTCAAAATAAAAAATTATCTATAAATCATGTTAGTAGGCAGGAACAAGAAAGTTTTAAATAGCCTATTATATATAGCATATCAGATTTTACATTAAACCTCAAAGTGGTAACCTTACAGTCAAGGTTCAGGTTTGATCAAATAATGCAGTTTAAAGTTGTCTAATGGTTCATATGAAATATTGTGCCTTGCCAAAAATCTGCTGACAAAATTCCAGCTTATCGTATCGATCATGAAAACAAATCAAACTGCTCAAAATAGTCTTAATTGTTCATCCTGTACTCCATTTGTCATGGGGTATTTTTCTTAATGTAATTTTTTTTATTGTTTTAAATACTCAATAAATGTTGTCCATACTTAAAAGAATTTTCAGAACGGAAAATTGAAATCTGCGACTTTAAACCAATCTTTATTTTTTACATGTTTGCTACACGGAATAATTCTGTGTCCGTAAACCTCAGTTACCTACATATAAAATATGAAATATAGCTCTACAGCTTTAGACAGAATTATTTGGTCTGTCTTTGTGTGCTATATTACTTAAAATAAATATAATTAATAAATTTTAAAAATAATAATACCCCCACCCCCACTCTCTGTAAATCACATATTTCTATTTCTTGATGATCGTAATGTTTTGTTCTGCCAAATTAATGCTTTTTTTTTTTAATAATTTTATTTTAATTTTTTTATAAGGTACACAACAACAAAAATATGTAGCAATTTATTTGCATAATTTACAATAATATTTACTTGTTAAATTTTCACTTCAATTTGATCTTCTGTGGAAAACGTCCATATTACCGTTAATGTAAATTTACAATTTAACGGGTTTTCTCTAGATATATAATTTTTATGAGTGAAAACTGGTGTGCAGTGTTTTTGCCAGAAAGAAATGTTTGGGTATGGTGCTAAGAAATTGAATATAAATTTACAATGTGTGTGGTAAATGCAACTGCAGTTGATTGAGGGTATTGGGGGGGGGGGGTCTTCCCCCAAAAAAGAAAATGGGTTAGGGTTAAGAAAATCATACAGTAATGATAAGAGTAATTAATTTTGTCAAACAGTCAACATAAAAGAATAAAATCTGCAAAAACATTTGGGTATGGTGCCATACCTATTTTACCCTCCAGTAGAAACCCGTGTGTGGTATTTTATTTATTACCCACCTTCAATTACTTCCAACATAACTCACTGAGATATGCTAAAGTACAGAACTAAGACCATGGACGATGATGTCACTTACAAAATACATTGAGGTCATTTACTATGTAGCAAATAATACTCATGGATCTGGTGGTGCAAACGAAATATGTACAACACATCCAAACATTCACAAGATAGGTAATAATGCTTTTTAATTCGCGAAATTGAGGTTTAAATGGTGTTTATAATTATTTCAATCATGTATCCAAATTGATTCTTGATAAAAAAAAAAATCCTGAGTTGGCTAGCGATTTTATTATTATTATATGTAATTTACTAGCCAACTGGCAAATAAATATATGCTGTACGATTGTTTATAACACAACACCAAACAAGTAACTTCTGTACACGGTACACCCCACGTTTTACCGCAGGTGCTGTTATATTTCCCTCCTGTGTAAAAAGAATGCCTCAGATAAAATGCAATAATCGTTGGAGCTATTTGTATGGAATAAAGAAGGAATGTTAAGTAACATAACTGTTAACAGAAAGTTTATTTATACAAAGAGATTTCTTAAAAGCACTCAACCGTTGTCATTACTACAAGCCTTGAAATAAAACAGTTTGGTGTACCTGACACAATGTCCTGCACCAATCAATTTGTGCCTGACATAAAAGAAATTGTACCCGTCACAAAACATTGTAAATAAAAATGAAATAAAGTAAGTTTTATGTTGTTTAATAATTGATATATTTAATTACTAAATAATCAATGCAGCAATTAAGGCAATAGTCACCAAATGATGATATTTATTATTGTTACGTACTTACGTCTATGATGCATTAATATATGTCCTCTGGTAAAGCTGTATCCTAACCAACCGTGAGCTACATGAGCGATTATTTTAGAAATCATGGTTTTCAACTGCTGTATCCTAACCGCACGCGTGCGACCTATCGCGTCGCACGCGTACAGTTAGCATGCGGCAATGGAAATCAATGATTTCTAAAATAATCGCTCGCGGCCGGTTAGGATAGGGCTTAAGAAAGCCATGAAACTGTCGTCACTATCACTTTGTGTTGAACTTTCAGATTCATGATGATCTGACTCGGACTGATCAATTTTTTTCAATGTCATCAGTGTCATGTTTGTGGTAATATTCTATATTTTTGGTTGCCGAGTGATCTTTAGTATTTGCCACACGCAGATTTGTGGACCCTTTGATCCATGCGTCCGAAAAATCGTGATTATACTGTATTTCTTTTTGAAATTTTTTGCAGAGCGAACACGTCATAAGTGTAACCTCGCCGTTGGAGTTTTCTTCAAAATGTAGCCACAAAGAGGCATTTGTTTTAACTGAATCCTCCTTTTGCCATTTTAATTCAGTGCTAGATTTTAAGATAATACTCTGCGGGATATTCGTTTGGGAATTTTTGGGGGACGATTTAATTGGCGGCTGCCCGCCGCGGATACTAGGAACAGGGACAGTTGATTTGTCATTATCGGTACCTGTCTGTTCTTTTACAGTAAATACTGAAGTTATTTTGTTCAACATCCTTTAATTATTAACCACGAGGCAATTTGAATTGCAAACTTTAAACGAAAACGCCACAGGAATTATACGCTAAGTACAAAAGGTCAATTACTAATATGTGTGACATCACTTTTTACAATGTAAGTTCCCGCAAAATCGAGACTATGAAAAATCCTACTAAACAGGTACGCGGACTGTAGATGAACTTCATGTTGGACTGTCAAGTGCCCCGCGAACCGGTTCGAATCCCACTGGTACACATTTGTGTTTTTTCATTCGTAATCTTTTTTTTCTTTTTTTCAATCGATGCATTAAGTGTATTCGACTACAAAACAGCCGGCTATTACTACAACGCGAGCTTCGGACATGGTGACCGGCGCAATCGACACTGTTACTGACAAGTTACAAATTTGTACTGCACAATGACCGTGACCGGCCGCTTATTTCAAGGCTTGTTACTACAGTAATTGAAAACAATGACAAATCATTATCATGGGTGGACCAGTTTCGGTGAGCATAAGCATTCGATTCTAAATCATATCAATATTTATACACAGACAGTTGTTATTCAAATAGCTACCTTTTTATTAGTATTTCTACGCTTCAAATGAACACTAAACTGGCCGCTATGTAGCAAAGATCACTGCACTGTAGCATACATCAGCAGTAAATATTGTTAACTACGTCACCTGTTTCAGTGAGTAAAACATTTAGTGGTATACCTTACAGCCAAAACTTTCCAACACAAAACTTTTCAGTGTTTTATCAAAATATGTATGTTGTTCAACAAAACATGCACTTATAATAATTTATAAAAAATAATTGAAATATTTTAAGTCAAATTACAAAATGGAGTCCTCGAGAACCAATGTTAACAGACAACATTTTAGGAACATGAATATAACTATTCTGATGTCTTGCAATTGTGTTAATAGTTGAACAAATGAATAGTTATAATGGTAAAATTGTTTGGTCAAAAAATATAAGCTGCATTCTGAATTTTAATAAATATACAGATATCCAGAAATATGTTTATGTTAAAACATATAAGGACCATATTATATATTTTTGGCAAGTATCTGTAAAGAGTTTTGCCAGCAGACTCCGTGACAATCACGCGACTTCAATAACAAAATAGCAGTACAGCTGAGAACAGAAAAAATAGTTTTAAAAATAAGTTTTCTTTCAAATAACAGTCTTCGAAAATCATAGAAAAAGGGTATTATATTAAGAAATGTACTGGGTAAAGTTCGATCTTGCTTTTTTTGCTCATTTTAACCTTATTTTTACGAATATTTCTGTGAATGTGATAGACATTTGTTTACTTTCCTCCATGCAAAAATCAACGAGGTCAGAAATTTTCAAATGTATGTACTATTGAGCAAAAACAACGAAACCACCGAAACAGGGCCCTCACTGAAACGGCCACAGAGATACTAAATAAAAACTTGAGTAAAAATACCCCAACAATGCAATATGTTATTGTTGATTGGTGTGAGAATAATGGTGATGCATTCAATGCAGATGTCATATCACTGTTACCATCCGAAGCTATCATACAGATTTGTGTTCGTTCTATTACAGAAAAACTCCTCTTTAGGGCCTTTATTTGCCATCTATGAAGCATACGACAAGAACAGGATCTATTATAACAATCAATTATTCAATTTCGGAGTATACTTACTATGTATAAAACATTAAGAGCGGCTAGGGAATTTCTAGAACAAGCAAATCCCCCACAAACCATTGCTGTATATTTTTGTTAACGTGGAAGTTTAATAAAATAATTATTGTAGTCCAATCGAACAAATATAATCACACGACTGTGGGTAATGAATAAAGCTGTAACAAATTGCTTCGTATAATATATTTTATTCACTGTATGTCATTTATTAAAATTGTAATATTAATAACTTCTATG
Organism: Gigantopelta aegis; assembly: GCF_016097555.1. Lineage (NCBI taxonomy): Eukaryota > Metazoa > Mollusca > Gastropoda > Neomphalida > Peltospiridae > Gigantopelta > Gigantopelta aegis. Next base: position 3,108,283 of record NC_054709.1, read on the forward strand.
TAAATTATAACAAAGGACACAGATTATAATAATACTTGTCATTGTGGAGTTTTTAACTTTGTTTTGTCACAAGGTTATTCATTTTCGTATTTCTTTGTTGTATACTATATGCCTAACGGCATGTTATAAATAGCTATGATGTTTGTTCGGGTTCTGGTTGCTAATATTCCAAAAGTACTCGAGTACTCGGGTACGGGCCAAGTACCAGTGCAAGGAATAGGATAGGATAGCATTGGATAGCATAGGATATCAATGTGCCTATATCCAATTAATGTGCAGTGAAGTGTATACTCATTTAATTATATTTGTTACGTCATTTTGCATACATCACAGGGCTATGAGAATGTGTATAATGCTATTTTACTTTATTCCTAATCTCGTTATCATTTAGTGTAAGTATCGGGTACTAGGGTCCGGGTCGAGTTTGACCCTCGACCGCTCGAGTCCAATATTTTGGACTCGTGGAGGCCCTACATGGAGTAACTCTCTGAAAAGGACACTTCAATAAAAATTGTAAATAAATTGCACCTCTTTTTTTTTTCTTTCTTTTTTAAAATAAATATTTATTGTCTCAGATAATACAGCAGTGTCGGGGTTGAGAGCCCCGAATTACGGATTTACATACATATCCATGTTCTAAACAAGAACAAAATATGTTTAAAATAACAAAACTAACAGAAACAAAAACAGAAACAAGACTCAAGTTCAATACATGCATACAGTTGGACATGGACAGTGATCTATAACATAACTATATATTTTTATGATCCGAGATTTAAACGAGAGCAGAGATAATAGTGAATAAGACAGAAGAGAAACAGAAGGGATAAGATTTAGAAGACGAAAAAGAAGAAGAAGAAGAAAACAAAGAATACAAGACAGAGATAGATGGCATAAGAAAAAAAGTTCTTTTGAAATATATATAAAACCTGAAACCCCGCTATCTCCAAACAAGCCATGCACTAAATCAGTCTTAATATATATATTGCTACATATGTATCTGTATACACTATATTTTCATAATATATATATATATTGTTAATACTTATTATGAAAATATAATGTATACAGATATATGTAGCAATATTTCTATTAAAAGTAATTGTATTCCCTGTCTTAGTTAATATACAGGCTTGCACTGCTTCCCATAAGTTTTTGGTCTCATTGCACTCTACAAATAAATGTAATTCGGTGTCAGGATAATTACTAAAATTACACCTGTATATTCAAATCGATGTAACCAATCATATGTAAAACTGTATTAGTAGCTAAAATTCTTTGAATTAATTTATAATGGAACCATAATAAAGTTGAATCATTCATGCATTGAAAAGGTAGTAAATAGCACTGTTCCCAATCACTTGGTGTAAAAATAAATCCTTGATTCGTGTATTTAGTTTGTGCTTTTGTGCACTTAGTTTAACGCTGAAACCAATATAAAATTGAGTTTGAAGTAAGTTTTTAAATATATTTCTACAGACGGGACGTTAAAATATTATGTACGTTACTTTTGTCAAACGTTGACACCCCCAGCCTCCCCTGCAAGGCTCCGTAACGCTAGACCATATACCCTACTCAAAAAAATGCTACAAAATAAAATTCTTAAAAATAAAAAGCAAAAAAAATTGCCAAATAAAATAAAATAAAATAAATTTTTTTTTTTAAATTACGTAACGCTTGGAGACAAGTGATGCAATGGGTGTAATATAAATTTAATGTACTGTTTTGCCATTTGGGAAATCACAGAGAGGCATTTGATGTTGATTTCAACTCGATTTATAATTCTTATATAGGTCATTATCAGATAAAGTCCCAAATTGATATCACCAGCCTTTAGAAGCTATTTTTACAATGATACTCACAAGATTCTCATAATTTGTAACTAAATAGTAACTTATAATATAGTAAAAGGCAAAAGTTATTGTGACATGAATTGTTTGGAGTAATAAATTTGTGAATTGATTTATGGATGTAAACCAGAGAAAATGTGCATGAAACAGCTCGATGAAATGCAACGAAACAGTTGTTGCAGCGATTGCATGTTTTGTGCAAGAAACATAGACTATTCGGGAGACATTCTGTCCAGTGTTCACCATAAAAGGCCAGTCATTCAGTCGCAAATCATTGCCACTCTGTGCAGCCTTCATAAGTCCAGAAGTCAGAAAAACACCATTAGTGAACTGTTTGATGCAATTTCATCATGCCATGCCTAAGTGAAAATGACAGATGGCGAGTCATAAGGATGCTTGAATCTGGGACCTCGCAGCGTGACGTCGAACGTGAATTCAACTACCACAGAAACACTATATGGCACTTATGGCAACGATATCAACAAAACAATCAGGTCAGGGACCGTCCCCGTAGCGGTCGACCACCCGTGACAACCCCTCGCCAAGACACATGGATCCGAACCACGCATCTGCGAAACAGGTTCCAGCCAGCAACCCTCACAGCCCGTACCATCCCTGGCAACAGAGGTGTATCAGCGAGGACAGTCCGACGACGTCTACGCATCTACGGCATCCGTGCAAGACGCCCAGCCAGAAGGCCAATCCTGACGCCAGAACATCGACATCGACGTCTCCAGTGGTGCAGACAACACCTGCGATGGACAGCACATGACTGGAGACGTGTCCTCTTCACTGATGAATCCCGTTTCCTTCTCCACAGATCTGACGGCAGAACACGTCTACATACGTCAAGGTGAACGTTACGTCACGCCATGTGTTCTTGAAGAGGATCGTTTTGGAGGTGGTGGCGTTATGATATGAGATGAAATTACAGCCATAGGCCGGACCCAGATGGCAATTTGAATGCTGTGAGGTACCGAGATGAAATTTTGCAAACAACTGTGTTACCGTTTTTGCAACAGAACGGCCCCGGGATGACATTACAAAAGGATAACGCCAGACCACAAATTGCTAGAGTTGTGCAGCAGTATATGAATCAGAACAATGTTGGTGTGCCATCCTGGCCTGCCAGATCCCCGGATTTGTCACCAATCGAACATGTCTGAGATGAAATGGAGCCACGCTTGCGACGTCTTCCAAATCCTCCAACAACACTGCAGGAACTCCGGCTGATCCTTCCTCAGAATCTATCTGGAATGGCATTCCCAGGAACTTTCTCCAGCGTTTAGTGGCCTCAATGAGACGACGGTGCCAGGCCTGTATCAATGCTTAAGGTGGACACACTCGCTACTGACTGTGTGAACGTCGCTCTGGACCCCCTCTAGTGATGTGGCTCATTTGCATATGGCAGGTGCGCCCTTTTTCATACCTTCGGACATTTCTCTTTCCATGTTATAACGTTTCATACACGGCAGTAAAAACTTATCATCAATTATCTTTGTCTTTTGTGTGTCACAATAACTTTTGGCGTTTAGTATATTAAGTCATTATTCTACTCACGATATTGTTTCTCAGGTTCACTGATTATAATTTTTTTTTTTCACTATCCAGCTAGCATAGCAATACAATTTATATGTGCTACGGCTGACACCGCAATAATTTCTATATGCAGTTTTTACTAATGTTGGCAAATCGCAATATTTTCATCACGCAAAGCATAATGGCTCTACAGTATATATTATATATATGACACACACAGACTACTGTAGAAATGGTACGCAATATATATATATATATATATATATATATATATATATATATATATATATATATATATATATATATATATATATATATATATATATATATATATATAATATACACACACTAAAAACATTATAATAATGATAAATAACTCCACATTGAAAAACATTCATAAATATAGGCTATTGGCATTGCAATTAGATCTAAGGACCTGAAAATGTGTAAATGATCAAGACATACACTAATGAATAGAATTTAAGTTTAATAATACAGATTTATATATTTGTATTTATCCTATAAGTTACCCATAATATCCATGTCATAAACCCATTTGTTATTTACTTGGTTAATAATGTTTGCTGTAAATGGGTCGTTTGTTTACAGCCAACAAGACTTGTATACCTGATTGTAACGTTTTGATGATTGCGTGACGTCAGTCTACACAAGTGAGTTGACTTCAGGACTTTGATGTGCAAAATATCGAATTAAAATGTTATTGTAGAAGTGTTATAAGATTAACAGAATTCGCTACTTGTGTTTTTTCATATGTAAAATATCAACCTTGTCTAGTTAATCGGTATTAATTAGTCTCGTGACGAATCCTCTATATATACAAAATTTGTTAAACTATTAATAGGGCATAAAATTGCTTAAAATAATGAAAGGAGGTAGCAGTAATTTAAAGAAGGAAAATAATAGAATCAGGGCGCAATATTAGAAAAAAAAATGCAATTTTGAACTAAAAAGGGCACTTTTGAACTTTAGAAAAAGCAATTTTGAAATAAAAAGGGCAATTTTGAACTAAAAAGGGCAATTTTGAACTTTAAAAAAGGGGCAATTTTGAACTAAAAAGGGCAATTTTGAACTAAAAAGGGGCAATTTTGAACTAAAAAGGGCAATTTTGAACTTTTAAAAAGGCAATTTTGAACTAAAAGGGGCAATTTTGAACTTTAAAAAAAGGGGCAATTTTGAACTAAAAAGGGCAATTTTGAACTTTAAAAAAGGCAATTTTGAACTAAAAAGGGCAATTTTGAACTGGTTATTCAGTAGGTTTCATTTTCTCACAACACTGCATGTTACGGCGGGTTTGTTTATGGGTTTGTTCTTCTCTTTTATTTTGTTTGTTGTTTTATTTTGTCTTGTTTGTTCTTTTTTAGTGTTTGTTTTTTTAAAACTATTTTGGCGAACCCACCAGTGGCGTATCTACGGAAAATAGCAAGCACTGAAATTGCGCCCCTGTTTGACACCCATCTTTTAGATGACTTTACTTTAATAGAAACTTTACTTTAATAGAAACTGCTTAGTGGCGTCCCCTTCAAGTGGCGCCCAGGGCACGTGCCATACTTGCCATACCCTAGGTAAACCACTGGAGCCCACTCCTCTCCCTCTCTGTCCTTTATCTCTGGATATGTGTTGTACTTTATGGACGCCCCCAGATACAATTTCTTAGGATTAGTTTTGGCTTTTTTAGTTTTAGAACGAATCCCATTATAAGTTCACACAGACAAAAACGTAACAAATGAGTTCATCACGGCAGGTGTCAGGTTACTGATAATTAGTCAGTTATTTGTTAGTAAAATTGTTACTAACAATTAACATACCATATTATAATAATCGAGTTGTCTAAATAAAAATAAGGGACCCACCAAAGGCGATCATATGGGTGGGAAGTAATTATTGGTTTCTACCCCACCAAAATATTAAATGGCAGAGCCCGCGGCGTGTATTTAAAATGGTGGCAAGCGAGGAAGGGTGGGGGGGGGGGGGGGGGGGGGCACAGTTAGTGCGATGTCCCAAGGGACGGAAGAGCCCGAGCCTGTTATGACGGATATCAGCAGAAGTGTACGATACAGAGGGCAACTCTCCAACCCACCCTAAGTAATGGAGTCCTCAAATTCGGACAATAACAATAGAAAATAAAGTTTGTTTTATTTAACGACGCCTCTAGAGCACATTGATTTTTATCTTATCATCGGCTATTGGACGTCAAACATATGGTCATTCTGACATATTTCTTTAGAGGAATCCAGCTGCTAGCTGCCGCCACATAGGCTACTCTTTCCGATAAGCAGCAAGGGGTCTTTTACATGCACTTTCCCACTTACAGGACAACCTTTGATGAAGCAGTTGGATGGAACGGAAAATAGCCCAAACTGCAAATGAGTCTACTGAGAAGGATCGATCCGATGACCGACCGCTTCACGGGCGGACACGCTACTGCTTGAGCTACATCCCGCTCCGACAAAAGCGATAGAGATATTCGGGCAAAATAAGCTGTCCTAAAAGCTTTTCGCCATGTATTTCCATCATTCTACCCACAGTATTAGTTGTAACCCATGCAGTGTTCGAAATAAATACGTGTCCGTTTGTCCCGACAAGGAAGGAAGGAAATATTTTATTTAACGACGCACTCAACACATTTATTTACGGTTATATGACGTCAGACATATGATTAAGGACCACACAGATATTGAGAGAGGAAACCCGTTGTCGCCACTTCATGGGCTACACTTTTCGATTAGCAGCAAGGGATCGTCCATATGCACCATCCCACAGACAGGATAGTACATACCACGGCCTCCATCCGACTCCAAACCCTGAGTGATTACTCTGCAAGGCTCAATGGGTAGGTGTAAACCACTTGCACCGACCAGTGATCCATAACTGGTTCAACAAAGGCCATGGTTTGTGCTATCCTGCCTGTGGGAAGCGCAAATAAAAGATCCCTTGCTGCTTGTAAAAGAGTAACCTATGTGGCGACAGCGGGTTTCCTCTCAAAACAGTGTCAGAATGGCCATATGTTTGACGTCCAAAATCAATGTGCTCTAGTGGCGTCGTTAAATAAAACAAACTTTACCGTTGATCCTCCGGGCTGGAGTGCATAGTCGAGGTCGAGTGCTTAGGGTCGCTCCTCCATCCGAGGGACGTACAGGCGGGCGGTGTTAAGCAGTAGCTAGTGGTTCTTATGTCTTGCGCTATGAAGACTTTTCTAATTTATTTAAGGATGTCAGGAGCCCTTTGAGGATGTCACCATCCCCCATCCCCCATCCCGCCCGCAATCAACCGAGTTGGAGTGCATATTATTGTAGGGACGCTGCTCCGTGTCACTTGAACGCTGGCGGGGCGAGATGTTGGTGGCGTTTAAGCTGAGATTCCTTTTGTCCGGTTGCGTTTGCGGCTCCGTTTACGACTCCGTTTGCGGTTGCGTTTACAATACGTTTTGAGTGAATCCATTCGACGGCAAAGTATGCATTTATACAGCCTTTTGGCAGAAAGTCATCATGGCGTCAACAATTACCGAACGGCGAAACGGATGAATCGCCCCACGGAGCGATTGAAATAAGCGCATGCGGTTTCGGATAACTAAACGCAAACGGACCGCACTAATGGAATCACTCTCACCTGGAACAAGCTGGCTTGTTTAAACCGCACCGCACCGCAAACGCAACCGGACAAAAGGAATCTCAGCTTTAGAGTTTAGGTTTGGTGGACTGGACGAAGTGGAATATGGCTTTAAAAATTTCTTGTTTATGATGTTTACCTGGGTTAAGTAGTGATTTAGGGGTAATTATGGTGGCAGGGTTGGCTTTAGTTAGTGATTGTAGCATTATTTTTCTGTGGTTGTCGTGCAGCGTGCAGTCCAGAAGATAGTGTTTCATATCTTCTGGAGTACCGCACTCACAATTAGTACTTTTATTGGTTATTATGAAAGAGCAACTATTAAGTTGCATTGATTTCCCTATTCGGAGTTTAGTAATAGTTTTATTTATATGAGAGGTTGGATGTTTAGGTCTTAAAGAGTTAACTATTGGTTTAATATTATAATGCCATATATTAGGTGTTTGGTCCCAGCTTTCTTGCTAATTGTTAATGTAGTGTTTCCTAGCTTTGGACATGAGTTTAGTGATGCCTAATGGTAGTGATTTAATTCTGTCAGTGCTGGTGATTGATAGTGCTGTTTTGGCTCCATAGTCTGCTACTTCATTGCCAGTTATTCCTACGTGAGCTGGGACCCATTCGAAGACTACATTAAGTTTAAGTTGGTTTATTTCAGCGAGTACACTATGGATAGCTGCTATTATGTCCGGTCTAGTAGACTTATTTGTTTAAAGTGACAGTATAGAGCTGAGACTATCAGAGAAGATGACACTTTTAGTATATTTTTTAGTTTTAATCCAAATGAGAGCTGCATGAATGGCTGTCAGTTCTGCTGTGTATACTGATAAGTTATCTGACAGCCTAGCATATTTAACTAGTTTTGAATGTCTGGAAAGTTTTTCTTCGACTACTGCAAAGCCAACCCTACCGTTATCTGGATTTTTAGAGCCATCTATGTAAATATGGATGTGCTCGGGATAATTTTCATTAGCTGCGACTTCGAACATGATTTTTTTAAAAGGTGGACATGGAGTTGCATCCGTAGCTTTTTTAATTAGCAAATTGTTGTAGCGCACGCCTGTTATAGGCGAAGGAAGGAAGGAAATGTTTTATTTAACGACGCACTCAACACATTTTATTTACGGTCATATGGCATCAGACATATGGTTAAGGACCACACAGATAGAGAGAGGAAACCCGCTGTCGCCACTTCATAGGCTACTCTTCTCGATTAGCAGCAAGGGATCTTTTATATGCACCATCCCACAAACAGGAAAATACATAAGACGGCCTTTGTTACACCAGTTGTGAAGCACTGGCTTAAACGAGGAATAGCTCAATGGGCAACCGACGGGGATCGATCCTAAACTGACCGTGCATCAAGCGAGCGCTTTACCACTGGGCTACATCCAGCCCCCTTCATGGGCGAAGGTGCATCAAGCGAGCGTGTTACCACTGGGCTACATCCAGCCCCCTTCATGGGCGAAGGTGCATCAAGCGAGCGTGTTACCACTGGGTTACGTCCCGCCCCTTCGTGGGCGAAGGTGCATCAAGCGAGCGTGTTACCACTGGGTTACGTCCCGCCCCTTCGTGGGCGAAGGTGCATCAAGCGAGCGTGTTACCACTGGGTTACGTCCCGCCCCTTCGTGGGCGAAGGTGCATCAAGCGAGCGTGTTACCACTGGGATACGTCCCGCCCCTTCGTGGGCGAAGGTGCATCAAGCGAGCGTGTTACCACTGGGTTACGTCCCGCCCCTTCGTGGGCGAAGGTGCATCAAGCGAGCGTGTTACCACTGGGTTACGTCCCGCCCCTTCGTGGGCGAAGGTGCATCAAGCGAGCGTGTTACCACTGGGTTACGTCCCGCCCCTTCGTGGACGAAGGTGCATCAAGCGAGCGTGTTACCACTGGGTTACGTCCCGCCCCTTCGTGGACGAAGGTGCATCAAGCGAGCGTGTTACCACTGGGTTACGTCCCGCCCCTTCGTGGGCGAAGGTGCATCAAGCGAGCGTGTTACCACTGGGTTACGTCCCGCCCCCTTCGTGGGCGAAGGTGCATCAAGCGAGCGTGTTACCACTGGGTTACGTCCCGCCCCCTTCGTGGGCGAAGGTGCATCAAGCGAGCGTGTTACCACTGGGTTACGTCCCGCCCCCTTCGTGGGCGAAGGTGCATCAAGCGAGCGTGTTACCACTGGGTTACGTCCCGCCCCCTTCGTGGGCGAAGGTGCATCAAGCGAGCGTGTTACCACTGGGTTACGTCCCGCCCCCTTCGTGGGCGAAGGTGCATCAAGCGAGCGTGTTACCACTGGGTTACGTCCCGCCCCCTTCGTGGGCGAAGGTGCATCAACGAGCGTGTTACCACTGGGTTACGTCCCGCCCCCTTCGTGGGCGAAGGTGCATCAAGCGAGCGTGTTACCACTGGGTTACGTCCCGCCCCCTTCGTGGGCGAAGGTGCATCAAGCGAGCGTGTTACCACTGGGTTACGTCCCGCCCCCTTCGTGGGCGAAGGTGCATCAAGCGAGCGTGTTACCACTGGGTTACGTCCCGCCCCCTTCGTGGGCGAAGGTGCATCAAGCGAGCGTGTTACCACTGGGTTACGTCCCGCCCCCTTCGTGGGCGAAGGTGCATCAAGCGAGCGTGTTACCACTGGGTTACGTCCCGCCCCCTTCGTGGGCGAAGGTGCATCAAGCGAGCGTGTTACCACTGGGTTACGTCCCGCCCCCTTCGTGGGCGAAGGTGCATCAAGCGAGCGTGTTACCACTGGGTTACGTCCCGCCCCTTCGTGGGCGAAGGTGCATCAAGCGAGCGTGTTACCACTGGGTTACGTCCCGCCCCTTCGTGGGCGAAGGTGCATCAAGCGAGCGTGTTACCACTGGGTTACGTCCCGCCCCTTCGTGGGCGAAGGTGCATCAAGCGAGCGTGTTACCACTGGGTTACGTCCCGCCCCTTCGTGGGCGAAGGTGCATCAAGCGAGCGTGTTACCACTGGGTTACGTCCCGCCCCCTTCGTGGGCGAAGGTGCATCAAGCGAGCGTGTTACCACTGGGTTACGTCCCGCCCCTTCGTGGGCGAAGGTGCATCAAGCGAGCGTGTTACCACTGGGTTACGTCCCGCCCCCTTCGTGGGCGAAGGTGCATCAAGCGAGCGTGTTACCACTGGGTTACGTCCCGCCCCTTCGTGGGCGAAGGTGCATCAAGCGAGCGTGTTACCACTGGGTTACGTCCCGCCCCTTCGTGGGCGAAGGTGCATCAAGCGAGCGTGTTACCACTGGGTTACGTCCCGCCCCTTCGTGGGCGAAGGTGCATCAAGCGAGCGTGTTACCACTGGGTTACGTCCCGCCCCTTCGTGGGCGAAGGTGCATCAAGCGAGCGTGTTACCACTGGGTTACGTCCCGCCCCCTTCGTGGGCGAAGGTGCATCAAGCGAGCGTGTTACCACTGGGTTACGTCCCGCCCCTTCGTGGGCGAAGGTGCATCAAGCGAGCGTGTTACCACTGGGTTACGTCCCGCCCCTTCGTGGGCGAAGGTGCATCAAGCGAGCGTGTTACCACTGGGTTACGTCCCGCCCCCTTCGTGGGCGAAGGTGCATCAAGCGAGCGTGTTACCACTGGGTTACGTCCCGCCCCTTCGTGGGCGAAGGTGCATCAAGCGAGCGTGTTACCACTGGGTTACGTCCCGCCCCCTTCGTGGGCGAAGGTGCATCAAGCGAGCGTGTTACCACTGGGTTACGTCCCGCCCCCTTCGTGGGCGAAGGTGCATCAAGCGAGCGTGTTACCACTGGGTTACGTCCCGCCCCCTTCGTGGGCGAAGGTGCATCAAGCGAGCGTGTTACCACTGGGCTACGTCCCGCCCCTTCGTGGGCGAAGGTGCATCAAGCGAGCGTGTTACCACTGGGTTACGTCCCGCCCCCTTCGTGGGCGAAGGTGCATCAAGCGAGCGTGGGCGAAGGTGTCGACTTACGCCGGCTCCTTCGTCCTAGGACAAGATTTTAATGTGATCTGTTTCATCGATAACAGTACTGTCAGTTTCTGTCTGAACAAGAGGAGAGCACTCTGTTAAACAAACATTAAATAACATAGAAAAACGTGACTGAAATTTACATACCAGTTCATAATTTACATAAGGGGACTTTGGTGTAGGGGTCAGAATCTATCAACAAATACGAAGACGCACAATGTGCATGTGGTTTGAGCGTGTTTTAGGTATGCTAACACGAATGTACCAGATAGGTGTTGTTTGCAAAACGGTCGCAGGTAAACGACCGATTTTCTGGGGAACTACCGGAGAAGTGACGGCAGACAGAATCTGCAGCAGAATTTATATCGGAATTATCAACATCCACATTGATCTGCATAACTGTACAGTGACACTCTTCGACGTCTAGGATTTTAATAAGTTTGATCTCTAGGATTTTAATTAGTTTGATCATTTAACATTGTAGCCAACTATGTAAATTTTATTGCAATTTATCTAAAAAAAATAAAATAAAATTTAGAAAAAAGTTAAAGTTAATTATGAAATTTTATGATTTGGAATTGAATTATGATGCAATGATAGTGCAATTTTAATATTATTGAGGTAAAGCCTAAACGCTATCACAATTTCAGCTAGGATTTAGAATAAAATATAATATATTGTATCCATATTAACTAGCTGATGGGGAAAATATAGGTGAGGTTGGCAAGATAAATATTGGAGTGTCAAAATGGCACTCAAAGGAATGAAAGGAGAGAAGGGATAAATAGTAATAACAAATTTTTTTCTTTTCTTATATGTATTTAAAAAATTAGTTTTAGTATTTTTTATATTATTTCATATTATTTTAAAATCTATTTTTAAGAGGTTGAGACAACCCTGGTTGAGTTTCATGCATGCACATTTAACTTGATCATATTTGTTATATATTTGATTCAAAAAGAGAGAGACTACAAAATACAAGGCGTGCGCTACAACAGCTTTCTCTGAATGTGCACGTTAAACTCTCTGACCTGACCAAAATACAATCACTATTGGGTCAGAAATAATAGTAAAATGAATTTTGGAAAACATTTAATGAAACATGTATATATATCCTAACAATACACGGTTGCTTTGTGGAATGACTGCAGGGTATGATCTACCATACATTTTCGGGCCAAGTTCAATTTCAATTTGAAAATGGACTACGGTACTTAAAAACATCTGGTTTTGAGGGAATTCTAGTTTACTTAGGGCCTGGACATATTTGGAAACACTACACCAGACGAAATATCACAATTACCATATTTGACATCTAAATGCTATCTTGAAATTTTAAAATGTTCCGAAAAGGGATTATAGCGAAAATGGATGCAAAAACGGAACAAGAATCATTACAAGTGAATGATGATATACCTTGGGTTCTCACCTGTTTGAACGTACACCAAATTGGACGCAAGGCCCACCCCTTTGCCAACCTTTCCCCCAAGGCTTTGAATTATAAATAGTTTAATATATTGAAGTTAATATTATTTTAAAATTTCCTATTTAGACCAGCCCGACTGAAAAATGCACCAACTAATGTAATTTACTAAGTTCAATAACAGTTATTATTTTTAGGTGCCTTTTATATATTGTTTTTCTTGTGTTTTATGAACAAACAAAATAAATAAAATGCTTTAACTATGTAAACTTATTTACAAAAAACATATTTGTAGGAGGATGGGACAGACTATTGTAAGTATCTCAGGGACGGAATGGATGTTCAGACCAGACATAACATAATTTATTACCTACGAGGTACAGCATAACGAGGGTCATATTTATCGTACGATTTCCCTCGTATGTCATAACTAAATCGTATGTCCTCCTGACATTGTCGTTTAACGATTGGCTGTTGTAAGAGTACATTTCTTTCTGATTAGCTGACACGACATTCCACAGATACTACTTTCTTCATTATTACATTTTTATTTCGAGTGTAAGCTGATCACATGCCGTAATGACAAATACGTGTTTTTAATTAATTTAATAAAACATTAACTTGTATTATATTACGATGTAGTTGTGACACATCAAACACTTAATTATGAATATAACATTCACAACTGTTAGAAATCTATACTAAGGTCGACGAGTCACTTTTCGCACCCTTGTTTTGGCTTCGTACATAATAAATGTAGCATATCTTACCGTAATTTCACTTGAAAGCCATATTTATTAAAAGGTACAATGTTTTAATCACAAGATTTTTTTCAAACACATTCAGGTGCGTTAATAATGTTCAAAAAAAACAAATTCAATAGCAATTTTGCACTGGAATTTTTCCAGCATTCTTAAAACAGAAATGTCATGTACCCAATTTATAGTTATTGTAAGGAGATGCAAAGTGACGTCATTGGAATACTGACGTCATTCAAATTCAAAACTAATTACTTCAATTACTGTGTATTTGTTTGCTTTTTAGTATACACATGCTTTACAGTTTACAGCTGTTGATACATGTGTACTCTTTACTTATGGGCGTATAAATATCACGTAACTTTAGAACAGGTTGTGATTTGGTTTTCAAGACATCAGTGAACAAACATTACTCCGCCGTTAAGGAAACGTTAGTTTGTAAACAATGACTGGAATGTTCATTTAGCAAGACAGTTCTACGGTAATAAACAGAATATTACATTCGTGTCCATGACAGACAATGTTTACGCTCTCGCTCGGGAAATATGATAATTTAGGCACTCGTGTCGTAAACATCGTCTGTCATGGACACTCATATAATATCCTCTATGCATAGATCTTTCAACTGTTAGGTCCTACATGTATATTAATTATTATTATTTTATTTTTTTTAAATTCCGTTTTCGCCAAATTGGTACCGTTTTGCCAACAAAAATGGTTCCGTTTTGGTAGTTGTGCCGTTTTAACCTGATCCCCCGAGAAGCCATTAAAAATGTTCTTCTCCTTCATACAGGTTTTCCCAAGAGCTATGGGAATTGAACCACTCTGTTACACAGACAGAACAAGCTTCAGACCAACATGACGGAGGAATACAAGAAATCAACTCGTCATGGGATTTTCATCACCCCCATCCAGCAGATGATTTCCTCATGCAGCGGTGCTTTTCTTACATCACTGTTTGGTAAGTACACAGGCCTCCGAGACTTGGCAATTTGCATAAACCATTTATCAGTTACGCAAAAACAAATTCAGCTAACCCATTTTGTTTTAACGTAACCCGTCATGACGATGTAAATGATGTCATAAATTCAGTGCGTGAACGAAAAATGGGTTACTAAAAAAAAAACGTTTTACAGGACCTCTGTTTTTTTCTTACCTCCCATTGATTTTTTATTTAAAATGAAAAAACAACTACAAGTACTTACTATTGAGCTTTCTTTTTTATAATTTTCTACTCCTGAAGAATTTGCATTTACACAACCAGCGATAGTTTTATTTCATTGCAAATTAATATCTGTATACTAAATTGTATTCTTTCCTCTATTATACTGGGGCTTTTTTTTGTATTGCTTCTAGAGCTATTCCTCAAGTTACTTTAGAATTTATTGAAAACCTGTTATATGTAATATATCAAGGTCATGTTGACTGCATGTCCTTTATATTCACCCTGGTTGGGGACAGGTCTTACTGTAACAGGGTTTCTGTGATTAAAAAAAAATAAAAAAAAATAAATAAAATACTCCTGCAAGCGACGCGCGAACAAAACTATCGGTCTTCCACTTTTTAGAAGCCTGAGTACATGCAACTTACTTACATCCTATATCTAAACAGGCCACTCAGGGCCAGCTCTGGCTGGTAATTGATAAATGATTGTAGCTGATGATATATAATTATATATGATTGTAGCTGATGATTAATAAATGATTGTAGCTGATTATTAATAAATGATTGTAGCTGATGATTAATAAATGATTGTGGCTGATGATATATAAATGATTGTGGCTGATGATTAATAAATGATTGTGGCTGATGATTAATAAATGATTGTGGCTGTTGATTAATAAATGATTGTAGCTGATGATTAATAAATGATTGTAGCTGATGATATATAAATGATTGTAGCTGATGATTAATAAATGATTGTAGCTGATGATTAATAAATGATTGTAGCTGATGATATATAAATGATTGTAGCTGATGATATATACTCTTCAAAAAAAAGAAACGCAAAAGGGTACAAATGGGTTATAACTCCGATTTTATGTTTCCTACCGGTTCATGCTTTGTGAATATAAGGTCATTGCATGTCCCAAACACATTCCCACGGTTACATTCGATAAAACGCAGCTACTGTACAATAAAGTTCCAAAATGTGAATATTCACAAAAACGCAGCCACGTGCAAACCATGTCACCACTGCACGTGCGTTGTCTGCACATGCAACATGAACACCGACAGTATAAAAGTGCAGGGTGTTCGCTTGCCTGGCCTCTGTATCTGGCCGACAGTTGACAATCCAGGACATGCCACGTCTCAGTAAACCGCAGAGAAACAATGCCATCGGCCGACTAGACACAGGCGAATCCAGAACGGCCGTTGCCAGGGCATTCCATGTGTCCCCAAGCACCATCTCCAGACTGTGGGACCGTTACCAGCAACATGGATCAACACGTGACCTCCCTAGATCCGGTCGACCACGGGTCACTACCCCCGGGCAGGACCGCTACATCCGGGTACGCCACCTTCGGGAACGATTGACTACTGCCACCTCCACAGCCGCAGCAATACCAGGTTTGCGCAGGATATCCGACCAGACCGTACGGAACCGCCTACGTGAGGTAGGAATTCGTGCCAGACGTCCAGTTCGAGGTGTCATCTTAACACCACAACACCGTCGACTCCGACTGCAGTGGTGCCAGATTCATCGACAATGGCCTCAACTGCGATGGAGACAGGTGTGGTTCAGTGACGAGTCCCGATTTCTGCTCCGACGTCATGATGGAAGATGTCGCGTGTATAGGCGTCGTGGTGAACGTTATGCGGCAAACTTTGTGCAGGAAGTTGACAGATTCGGCGGGGGTAGTGTCATGGTGTGGGCAGCCATCTCACACACTGGCAGAACTGACCTGGTCCACGTGCAGGGCAACCTGAATGCACAGGGCTACACTGACCAGATCCTCCGGCCACACATCGTTCCAGTTATGGCCAACGCCAACGCAGTGTTCCAACATGACAACGCCAGGCCTCACACAGCACGTCTCACAACGGCTTTCCTACAGAACAACAACATTAATGTCCTTCCTTGGCCATCGACATCACCGGATTTGAACCCAATTGAGCATCTATGGGACGAGTTGGACCGACGCCTCCGACAGCGACAACCACAGCCCCAGACCCTGCCCGAGCTGGCAGCAGGCTTGCAGGCCGAGTGGGCCACCATCCCCCGGGACATCATCCGTACTCTGGTTGCTTCAATGGGCAGGCGGTGCCAGGCAGTTGTCAACACACGCGGAGGCCACACCCGGTATTGACTCCAGATGACCTTGACCTTGGTGGTGTGTCCTATCACTTACTCACAATGGACTAGAGTGAATTGTGAACAATCCTGCAACATTTGGTAATTATCGGACTCACCATTCAATAATTAAATCAATTCTCCAAATGTTACGACAATGTGGTTTTGCGTTTCTTCTTTTGAAGAGTATATAAATGATTGTAGCTAATGATTAATAAATGATTGTAGCTGATGATTAATAAATGATTGTAGCTGATTATTAATAAATGATTGTAGCTGATGATTAATAAATGATTGTGGCTGATGATATATAAATGATTGTAGCTGATGATTAATAAATGATTGTGGCTGATGATTAATAAATGATTGTAGCTGATGATTAATAAATGATTGTAGCTGATGATTAATAAATGATTGTAGCTGATGATTAATAAATGATTGTAGCTGATGATGATTAATAAATGATTGTAGCTGATGATGATTAATAAATGATTGTAGCTGATGATTAATAAATGATTGTAGCTGATGATATATAAATGATTGTAGCTGATGATATATACTCTTCAAAAAAAGAAACGCAAAAGGGTACAAATGGGTTATAACTCCGATTTTATGTTTCCTACCGGTTCATGCTTTGTGAATATAAGGTCATTGCATGTCCCAAACACATTCCCACGGTTACATTCGATAAAACGCAGCTACTGTACAATAAAGTTCCAAAATGTGAATATTCGCAAAAACGCAGCCACGTGCAAACCATGTCACCACTGCACGTGCGTTGTCTGCACATGCAACATGAACACCGACAGTATAAAAGTGCAGGGTGTTCGCTTGCCTGGCCTCTGTATCTGGCCGACAGTTGACAATCCAGGACATGCCACGTCTCAGTGAACCGCAGAGAAACAATGCCATCGGCCGACTAGACGCAGGCGAATCCAGAACGGCCGTTGCCAGGGCATTCCATGTGTCCCCAAGCACCATCTCCAGACTGTGGGACTGTTACCAGCAACATGGATCAACACGTGACCTCCCTAGATCCGGTCGACCACGGGTCACTACCCCCGGGCAGGACCGCTACATCCGGGTACGCCACCTTCGGGAACGATTGACTACTGCCACCTCCACAGCCGCAGCAATACCAGGTTTGCGCAGGATATCCGACCAGACCGTACGGAACCGCCTACATGAGGTAGGAATTCGTGCCAGACGTCCAGTTCGAGGTGTCATCTTAACACCACAACACCGTCGACTCCGACTGCAGTGGTGCCAGATTCATCAACAATGGCCTCAACTGCGATGGAGACAGGTGTGGTTCAGTGACGAGTCCCGATTTCTGCTCCGACGTCATGATGGAAGATGTCGCGTGTATAGGCGTCGTGGTGAACGTTATGCGGCAAACTGCGTGCAGGAAGTGGACAGATTCGGCGGGGGTAGTGTCATGGTGTGGGCAGCCATCTCACACACTGGCAGAACTGACCTGGTCCACGTGCAGGGCAACCTGAATGCACAGGGCTACACTGACCAGATCCTCCGGCCACACATCGTTCCAGTTATGGCCAACGCCAACGCAGTGTTCCAACATGACAACGCCAGGCCTCACACAGCACGTCTCACAACGGCTTTCCTACAGAACAACAACATTAATGTCCTTCCTTGGCCATCGACATCACCGGATTTGAACCCAATTGAGCATCTATGGGACGAGTTGGACCGACGCCTCCGACAGCGACAACCACAGCCCCAGACCCTGCCCGAGCTGGCAGCAGGCTTGCAGGCCGAGTGGGCCACCATCCCCCGGGACATCATCCGTACTCTGGTTGCTTCAATGGGCAGGCGGTGCCAGGCAGTTGTCAACACACGCGGAGGCCACACCCGGTATTGACTCCAGATGACCTTGACCTTGGTGGTGTGTCCTATCACTTACTCACAATGGACTAGAGTGAATTGTGAACAATCCTGCAACATTTGGTAATTATCGGACTCACCATTCAATAATTAAATCAATTCTCCAAATGTTACGACAATGTGGTTTTGCGTTTCTTCTTTTGAAGAGTATATAAATGATTGTAGCTGATGATTAATAAATGATTGTAGCTGATGATATATAAATGATTGTGGCTGATGATTAATAAATGATTGTAGCTGATGATTAATAAATGATTGTGGCTGATGATTAATAAATGATTGTGGCTGATGATTAATAAATGATTGTAGCTTATGATTAATAAATGATTGTGGCTGATGATTAATAAATGATTGTGGCTGATGATTAATAAATGATTGTAGCTGATGATTAATAAATGATTGTAGCTGATGATTAATAAATGATTGTAGCTGATGATATATAAATGATTAATAAATGATTGTAGCTGATGATTAATAAATGATTGTAGCTGATGATTAATAAATGATTGTAGCTGATGATATATAAATGATTGTAGCTGATGATTAATAAATGATTGTAGCTGATGATTAATAAATGATTGTAGCTGATGATTAATAAATGATTGTAGCTGATGATATATAAATGATTGTAGCTGATGATTAATAAATGATTGTAGCTGATGATATATAAATGATTGTAGCTGATGATTAATAAATGATTGTAGCTGATGATTAATAAATGATTGTAGCTGATGATTAATAAATGATTGTGGCTGATGATATATAAATGATTGTGGCTGATGATTAATAAATGATTGTAGCTGATGATTAATAAATGATTGTAGCTGATGATTAATAAATGATTGTGCTTTAGCAGTGTCATTAACCAAAACAAAACTTTAACTGTGCTGGTAGAATGAGAAAACTGACTGTGTATGTTTGTACATGTTTTTGTAGTTACACCTTTCGATGTCGTGCGAATTCGACTGCAGGCCCAGAAGAAGCCGCTGTCCAAGGGGATGTGTTTCATGTACTGTAACGGACTCATGGATCACGTCTGTGCCTGCGTCAATGGCCAGGTGGCCGAGGCACAGTGGTACAGGAAAGGTGGACACTTCACTGGGGTGCAGGTAATGGCAGACCCAGAAATTATCACTTATTGTAGGGGAAGAGGTACTGTAATGGGGGGGGGGATGGGTACTCAGGGCTTCTAGAATTTTATAAAAAATCCACTAGCCATGGGATCAGTGATTTTAAAAATGTACTAGCCATAATTAAAAATTCACTAGCCGTACTTTAAATAAATACAATTTTACTACTAATAATAATCCGATATGTCGCCTAAAGAGGGAAACTGAGCTTAAAAATCCTTAAGATTGGTGGCGGAAAGGGGGACAGGATATTCATATTTACAAAATATGTAAATGCAGCATTTGACAAGTTGAGGGCACACCCAGAAATTATCACTTATTTTGAGAGGGGTGGGTAAGTACTGTAAAGGACTAGTGATAATGTTTGAGTGGGTGATTTTACCATATAGTTCTGTTTTGTTTAACGACACCACTAGAGCACATTGATTTATTAATCATCGGCTATTGGATGTCAAATATACATGTATGCTACATTTTTTTATTAGTAGCAAGGGAGATTTTATATGCACCATCTGTAATGCACTCATTGATTATGTCTACAGGGCTTCTATAATGTTTATAAAATCCATTAGCCATGGGATCAGTCATTTTAAAAGTTTACTAGCTGTGATTAAAAATTCACTAGCACTACCAGTACTTAAAAGGCATACTGTCACGGATTTAAGGACCTTATTTCTCACAAAATGGATAATAAATGAAAATTACATTAATTTTTTAATACAAAATCGAGCTATCGCATCACTTTAATTGAACCCTGATGGAGTGAAATCCATGTCAATCCTCTTTGGCAATTTTAGTTTTTGAATTATGGACCATTGCCATAATTCTGTTATTTTCACAAAATATCATTAATAAGTGGAGTATGGTGGTTATGTAGATGTTTGAATAAAGTACATTTAGGGGGAAATCAAATTTATTTTTATTAGATGATAATTTGTTAGGCCATTTTATAGGTCAGTGGTCTGTGACAATATGCCTTTAATACAACTTTTCTAATAATAATAATCAAATTTATCTTGCCTTCATGTAACATACTCTAATTTCATTGGTTATTTAGGCTTTGATAAAACCCTTATACCCCGCTTGGGCAGAGTCAAAATCTCTTATACCCCACCAGTAACATCCAACTTATGTTATTGTATTAATGTATTAATTACCGGCCTCGGTGGTGTCATGGCAGGCCATCGGTCTACAGGCTGGTAGGTACTGGGTTCGGATCCCAGTCGAGGCATGGGATTTTTAATCCAGATACTGACTCCAAACCCTGAGTGAGTGCTCTGCAAGGCTCAATGGGTAGGTGTAAACCACTTGCATAACTGGTTCAACAAAGGCCATGGTTTGTGCTATCCTGCCTGTGGGAAGCGCAAATAAAAGATCCCTTGCTGCCAATCGGAAGAGTAGTCCATGTAGTGGCGACAGCGGGTTTCCTCTCAAAATCTGTGTGGTCCTTAACCATATGTCTGACGCCATATAACCGTAAATAAAATGTGTTGAGTGCATCATTAAATAAAACACTTCTTTCTTTTTTTAATGTATTAATTCGTCTGTTACCAATGTAAATAAAATGTGGCTGTCAAACAATTTACCAACCACTCGGAAAATGAAATCGAAGAAAAGCGAGCATTTTAATATGGCGAAGCATTGTAATAATACAGCTAATTTTGAATTTGAATTATGTCAGTATTCCAATGATGTCACTTTAAATCTCCTTACAATAACAGAACCGGCCTCGGTGGCGTCGTGGTTAGGTCTACAGGCTGGTAGTTACTGGGTTTGGATCCCAGTCGAGGCATGGGATTTTTAATCCAGATACCGACTCCAAACCCTGAGTGAGTGCTCTGCAAGGCTCAATGGGTAGGTGTAAATCACTTGCACCAACCAGTGATCCATAACTGGTTCAACAAAGGCCATGGTTTGTGCTATCCTGCCTGTGAGAAGTGCAAATAAAATATCCCTTGCTGCTAATTGGAAAGAGTTTCCTCTCAAAATCTGTGTGGTCCGTAACCATATGTCTGACGCCATATAACCGTAAATAAAATGTGTTGAGGGTGTCGTTAAATAAAACATTTCTTTCTTGCTTTCCTTACAATAACACTAAAATGGGTACATGATGTTGCTGTTGAATTTTTTTTTGTTTGAACATTATTAATGCACCTTGATGTGTTTGAAGAAAATCTTGTAATTAAATATGTTGGCAAGATAAATTCATTGTAGAAGCATCACAAGGGATTTATGGATTTTTATGCCCTCTGTATGCTCTTGTACCCCTACCCGAAGGGGGGATGAGCTTAAAAACAGATTGGGGGTTGGTGTGGAGACAGGATATTCGTATTTTTAGAATAGACTTAAAGGCATATTGTCATAGACCACTGACCTATTTAATGGTTTAACAAAGTATTACCTGAACAAAAATATTTTGATTTGTCCCTAAATGTACTTTATTCAACCATCTTCATAACCACCATACTCCATTTATTAATGTAATTTTGTAAAAATAATTGAATTATGGCAATGGTCCATAATTCAAAAGCTAAAATTGCCGAGAGGTTCAATTAAGGTGATGCGATAGCTAGATTTGGTTTCCAACAATTAATGTAATTTTTATTTATTATCCATTTTTAGAGAAATAAGGTCCTTAAATCCGTGACAGTGTGCCTTTAAATGCAGCATTTGACAACTTTTGTTTCACTAGCCATCGGGCATGGCAATAGTAGTTTTGTACTAGCCCATCATGGAAGTGGAGCTACCATAATGTGACATTGGTCAGGTGGATGAGAAACAATACAGGGATTAACGTAAGACAGGAATAGATATTCAGGATACGTGTCAGTTATGGTGATAAACAATACAGGGATTAACGTAAGACAGGAATAGATATTCAGGATACGTGTCGGCTGTGGTGATAAACAATAAGGGATTAACGTAAGACAGGAATAGATATTCAGGATACGTATCAGCTGTGGTGATAAACAATACAGGAATTAACGTAAGACAGGAATAGATATTCAGGTTACGTGTCAGTTATGGTGATAAACAATACAGGGATTAACGTAAGACAGGAATAGATATTCAGGATACGTGTCAGTTGTGGTGATAAACAATACAGGAATTAACGTAAGACAGGAATAGATATTCAGGTTACGTGTCAGTTGTGGTGATAAACAATACAGGGATTAACGTAAGACAGGAATAGATATTCAGGTTACGTGTCAGCTGTGGTGATAAACAATACAGGGATTAACGTAAGACAGGAATAGATATTCAGGTTACGTGTCAGTTGTGGTGATAAACAATACAGGGATTAACGTAAGACAGGAATAGATATTCAGGTTACGTGTCAGTTGTGGTGATAAACAATACAGGGATTAACGTAAGACAGGAATAGATATTCAGGTTACGTGTCAGCTGTGGTGATAAACAATACAGAGATTAACGTAAGACAGGAATAGATATTCAGGTTACGTGTCAGCTGTGGTGATAAACAATACAGGGATTAACGTAAGACAGGAATAGATATTCAGGTTACGTGTCAGTTATGGTGATAATATAAGTACACACTTCCCGCCGTTATATATGATTTGCTGTATTCTGATTGGACAACGAATGTTATCCTTCAATAAACCTCAGAAGATGATGTCATTACATCAAATGGGAAGGAAGGAAATGTTTTATTTAACAACG
The DNA here is from genome assembly GCF_016097555.1 of Gigantopelta aegis. Classification (NCBI taxonomy): domain Eukaryota; kingdom Metazoa; phylum Mollusca; class Gastropoda; order Neomphalida; family Peltospiridae; genus Gigantopelta; species Gigantopelta aegis. The sequence goes on from NC_054709.1 coordinate 3,131,417, forward strand.
CACTCGACACATTTTATTTACGGTTATATGGCATCAGACATATGGTTATGGACCACACAGATATTGAGAGAGAAAACCTGCTGTCGCCACTCCATGGGCTACTCTTTTCGATTAGCCGCAAGGGATCTTGTATGTGCACCATCCCATAGACAGGATAGCACATACCACGGCCTTTCATGTACCAGTCGTGGTGCACTGGCTGGAACGAGAAATAGCGCAAGCGAGCGCTGTACAACTGGGCTACGCCTCACCCCTGTATCAAGTGGGATGTCATTAGTTAAGAAATGTTATGGAAAGGACGTTAGAAACAGATTTTTTGTGTTTTTTAAACTATATTATTAAAAGAGTTTGTCATTTTTGTGCATTTTTAACTACATTATTAAGAGTTTGGCATTTTTGTGCATTTTTAACTAAATTATTAAAAGAGTTTGTCATTTCTTGGTGAGTATGTTGATGTATTACAGTCACAGATTTAGTATAAAATCGCTTTGCTATGCTACTTGATTTTATACAATTTGTGACTGTTGTACATCAATAAATGCACAAAACCCCCCAAACATTTCTTATAGAAAATACAAAGAATGGACGTCTGTTTATGCAGAGGGGTATAATTATATTACATTACTTCTTATAATTTTGATGACTTTAAAAACAAAATGATACTGTAATAATAAAAACTCCTGTAAAAACCCATCAGATATTTTTCCCTTCTTCAAAAGCTTACGGTACATACATTTTGTTTTTCAGGATGCGTTTGTCAAGATTGTCAAAACAGAAGGAATTGGATCTTTGTGGAGTGGCTTGCCACCAACTCTGTAAGTTTAAGTTGAAGAAAAAACCACAGAGAAAGTTGAACTGTATGGTGCATGCTATCGGAGAGGCAGAACGGGACGTAGCCTAGTGGTAAAGTGTTCGCTCGATGCGTGGTCGGACTGGGATCGATCCCCGTCAGTGGGCCCATTGCGCTATTTCTCATTCCAGCCAGTGCACCCCGACTGGTATATCAAAGGCTGTTGTATGTGCTATCCTGTATGTGGGATGGTGCATATAAAAGATCCCTTGCTACTAATGAAACGATTTGATTGTCCTGGACAGCTTGTTCTGAATGTGCACATTAAAACTCTCTGACCCGACCTGACCTAATGAAAAGAACATAGACTAGCCAGACTGAGTAAAGAAATACTCCAGGCAAACTGGGTAATCTAAATATACTAGAAAGAATGAATTATTCATAAGTATTGGGCATATTTAAAAAGAACCATTGGGCTATTTCTTGTTCCAGCCAGTGCACCATGTCTAGTATATCAAAGGCTGTTGTATGTGTTATCCTGTCTGTGGGATGGTGCATATAAAAGATTTCTTGCTGCTAATGAAAAAATGCAATCTGATTACAATTAGCTCTACTGGTCTACCAGTAGATCTAACAACATTGCGTTGACTCCCATGTCCAGGTGACATTTCATCTATAAATAACAATTTAACTATCGACCAAAAACACTTCACCCTTTATAGTATTATTCGGGAGCATACCAATTCTAAAAATACTGGGCGAGATTATTAATGCAATAGGTGAACTTGTTGGGTCTATTTCAACATTAAAAAACAGGGGGAAAAGTGCAGTAATAAACTCTGGATTGTATACTAGTATAAACAGATTTTATGGCTATACCATCAGTTTCTTTTTCGTCTTGGAACAAATTTTATATTGAAATTAGTTTCTGGCATACTTCGTAATTCACCCCAATACTTTTGTATACCCTTGGCATAATCCCGAATGGACATGAGCTCCAACTGGCTGCTGTTAGATCCACATGCAATAGAGAAGCTAATTTCAATTAGATTGTGATAAAATGTAGCAGGTTTCCTCTCTAAGACTATATATATATATGTATATCAAAATTACCAAATGTTTGACATCCAATAGCTGACAGTTAATAAATAGATGTGCTTTAGTGGTGTTGTTAAACAAAACAGACTTTTTAACTTTTGCTACAGATCATGTTTAACTTTCATGGCGATTTACTCATTTTCTCAGAATTATGGCCCTTGAACTTAGGAGATATGACAATTTGTTGGGCCCGGTAAGGGAATTTGCATTGCTTTAGCACTATTCTCAGAATGCCTGTTTTATTTTTACTGTAAGTTAGAAATATTTACATTTACCTTTATATTTATGCTTTTCAAAATATCTTTTTTGTTCGCACATGCTTGAAAAGGCCCTAAATTTGAAGGGTTGGCCTAAAAAGTCCCTATTTTGATGGTCTAGCCCTAAAAAGCCCTATATTTTATGGGCACATTCACAAAAGACCCTAAATTGGGCCATATAAGCCTTGAAATCGATAGATATTTTTCTCTTCCGGAAACATTAAATAAATTGCCAAAAATACATCGATATCTACTTTCATTTGTTGATCTCTGTGCTCGCTTGAACGTTGGTGTGTAAACAATGCCAAAATAATACCAATGATTCATTCATAAAACATCGCCAATGTTTGGTATTGTTGGTAACTTTCGGGGAGTGCATGATTGGTCATTCTAAAATGAAACACGTTTCTAAAATACTTATCAAGAGTCTTAATCTCACTGCAAACTAAATAAAACAGAATATTTTAAAATTATCTGAATTCAATCATACATTTATGCCTATGTGGATTCTACGTATTTATGTTTATGAAAATATGTAGGACAGTTCTCTGTCGATTCCGACGGCCCGCTCAAACACTCCCATTATTTTGTCAAGTTTGAATGTCATTGCATATAGCGGACAGCAAAGTTTTAGTCCCTAAATTTGACTTACATTGACCCTAAAAAGCCCCTAAATTTAGGTTTGAAATTTCTGTATGAACCATGTCTTATGAATCAACAATAGAATTCTAATTGGTAATCTGAGCCCATGCTTATAAAACCAGACTCGATCTCTAAAGATGTCACATGCATATGATTTGTATGGCGTTACCATGACGTCCACATCTTCAGACTCTTTAGAGTCTCGAGTCTAGACTGTAAACGTTTTATAAGCACCAGGCCAAGAGCTTTTGAGGCAAGTGAGTTATCACTCACCTGATCTTTTTAAAACGTGAAGAACTGATGTGTTTTTTTTTTTACCTCAGAGTGATGGCCATTCCCGCGACCGTGATCTATTTCTCATGTTACGAGCAGCTGAAGGTTGTCCTGAAGTACCAGGATGGACAACGGTCAGATTGGTGGAAGCCCATGGTTGCTGGAGCTTCTGCTCGAGGTGAGTAGACTCAGACTTTTTCTCGTTCCAACCAGTGCACCATAAAATAGACCCAGCGTTTTTAATTCTTGCTTATTTCCCTTTATATGTAGAGGTGGGATTTAGCTCAGTCGGTTGAGTGCTCGCTTGAAGTGTTTGTGTCGCAGGATCGAACCACCCAGTGCATCCATTAAGCTGATTGGGGTTTTTTTCTCATTCCAACCTGTGCACCACAACTGGTCAAAGGCCATGGTACGTGCTTTCCTGTCTGTGAGAAAAGTGCATATAAAAGATCCCTTTCTGCATTAGGAAAAATGTAGAAGGTTTCCTCTGATGACTACGAGTCAGAAATTACCAAATGTTTGACATCCAATAGTCGATGATTCATTAATCAATGTGCTTTAGTGGTGTTGTTAAACAAAACAAACTTCTTCTTTATGTGTATTAAAGCTACTTGGGGCAAAGTATAACCAGGGTCAGGCTGGTTGTGCTCCCTTACACATGCGAGCGTGGGCAATCCCCCTCTCCAACCCACCCTAAACCATTTCCTGTCCTGGACAAGAAATAGATCAATGGGTCCACCGATGGGGATCGATCCCAGAAAGACGGTACATCAAGTGAGAGAGTTACACCACTGGGCTACATCCCACACCTGGCTGAGACAAGAAATAGATCAATGGGTCCACCAACGGGGATCGATCCCAGAAAGACCGTACATCAAGTGAGAGAGTTACACCACTGGGCTACGTCCTGCTCCTGGCTGAGACAAGAAATAGATCAATGGGTCCACCGACGGGGATCGATCCCAGAAAGACCGTACATCAAGTGAGAGAGTTACACCACTGGGCTACATCCCACTCCTGGCTGAGACAAGAAATAGATCAATGGGTCCACCAACGGGGATCGATCCCAGAAAGACCGTACATCAAGTGAGAGAGTTATACCACTGAGCTACATCCTGCTTCTGGCTGAGACAAGAAATAGATCAATGGGTCCACCGACGGGGATCGATCCCAGAAAGACCCTGAGAGAGCACCTACATCCTGCACCTGCTGAGACAAGAAATAGATCAATGGGTCCACCGACGGGGATCGATCCCAGAAAGACCGTACATCAAGTGAGAGAGTTACACCACTGGGCTACATCCCACTCCTGGCTGAGACAAGAAATAGATCAATGGGTCCACCGACGGGGATCGATCCCAGAAAGACCGTACATCAAGTGAGAGAGTTACACCACTGGGCTACGTCCTGCACCTGGCTGAGACAAGAAACAGATCAATGGGTCCACCGACGGGGATCGATCCCAGAAAGACCGTACATCAAGTGAGAGAGTTACACCACTGGGCTACGTCCTGCTCCTGGCTGAGACAAGAAATAGATCAATGGGTCCACCGACGGGGATCGATCCCAGAAAGACCGTACATCAAGTGAGAGAGTTACACCACTGGGCTACGTCCTGCTCCTGGCTGAGACAAGAAACAGATCAATGGGTCCACCGACGGGGATCGATCCCAGAAAGACCGTACATCAAGTGAGAGAGTTACAACTGAGCTACATCCTGCACCTGGCTGAGACAAGAAACAGATCAATGGGTCCACCAACGGGGATCGATCCCAGAAAGACCGTACATCAAGTGAGAGAGTTACACCACTGGGCTACGTCCTGCTCCTGGCTGAGACAAGAAATAGATCAATGGGTCCACCAACGGGGATCGATCCCAGAAAGACCGTACATCAAGTGAGAGAGTTACACCACTGGGCTACGTCCTGCTCCTGGCTGAGACAAGAAATAGATCAATGGGTCCACCGACGGGGATCGATCCCAGAAAGACCGTACATCAAGTGAGAGAGTTACACCACTGGGCTACGTCCTGCTCCTGGCTGAGACAAGAAATAGATCAATGGGTCCACCGACGGGGATCGATCCCAGAAAGACCGTACATCAAGTGAGAGAGTTACACCACTGGGCTACGTCCTGCTCCTGGCTGAGACAAGAAATAGATCAATGGGTCCACCGACGGGGATCGATCCCAGAAAGACCGTACATCAAGTGAGAGAGTTACAACTGAGCTACATCCTGCTTCTGGCTGAGACAAGAAACAGATCAATGGGTCCACCGACGGGGATCGATCCCAGAAAGACCGTACATCAAGTGAGAGAGTTACACCACTGGGCTACGTCCTGCTCCTGGCTGAGACAAGAAATAGATCAATGGGTCCACCGACGGGGATCGATCCCAGAAAGACCGTACATCAAGTGAGAGAGTTACAACTGAGCTACATCCTGCTTCTGGCTAAGACAAGAAACAGATCAATGGGTCCACCAACGGGGATCGATCCCAGAAAGACCGTACATCAAGTGAGAGAGTTACACCACTGGGCTACGTCCTGCTCCTGGCTGAGACAAGAAACAGATCAATGGGTCCACCAACGGGGATCGATCCCAGAAAGACCGTACATCAAGTGAGAGAGTTACACCACTGGGCTACGTCCTGCTCCTGGCTGAGACAAGAAACAGATCAATGGGTCCACCGACGGGGATCGATCCCAGAAAGACCGTACATCAAGTGAGAGAGTTACACCACTGGGCTACGTCCTGCTCCTGGCTGAGACAAGAAATAGATCAATGGGTCCACCGACGGGGATCGATCCCAGAAAGACGGTACATCAAGTGAGAGAGTTACACCACTGGGCTACGTCCTGCACCTGGCTGAGACAAGAAATAGATCAATGGGTCCACCGACGGGGATCGATCCCAGAAAGACCGTACATCAAGTGAGAGAGTTACACCACTGGGCTACGTCCTGCACCTGGCTGAGACAAGAAACAGATCAATGGGTCCACCGACGGGGATCGATCCCAGAAAGACCGTACATCAAGTGAGAGAGTTACAACTGAGCTACATCCTGCTTCTGGCTGAGACAAGAAACAGATCAATGGGTCCACCAACGGGGATCGATCCCAGAAAGACCGTACATCAAGTGAGAGAGTTACACCACTGGGCTACGTCCTGCTCCTGGCTGAGACAAGAAACAGATCAATGGGTCCACCAACGGGGATCGATCCCAGAAAGACCGTACATCAAGTGAGAGAGTTACACCACTGGGCTACGTCCTGCTCCTGGCTGAGACAAGAAATAGATCAATGGGTCCACCGACGGGGATCGATCCCAAAATGACTGTGCATCAAGCAAGCACTTTACCACTGGGCTACATCCAGCCCTACCTATCCGCTAAATATAAATACACTCGGCTACATGTTGCATTGTTACTGAATATAAATACACTCGGCTACATGTTGCATTGTTACTAAATATAAATACACTCGGCTACATGTTGCATTGTTACTCAATAT